>NC_064283.1:44186721-44189676 GCF_019186545.1 Solanum stenotomum | reverse complement strand
CCGGCGAATCATCAACAAGCAGGGGGATCCGGTTTCCCGGAGCCCTCTGGAACATCAGTGGGGGCACCCTCAGTAGTGCCCACCTCAGCACTCCGAGCACCCTCAGTAGTGCGTTCTATCAAACGCTCCGCACAATCAGTGGTGCTCGCGACGCCTCTCAAAATAGGCTGATCCTCTGCAACCGGAGCAGAGCTCGATGCCCCTGCAGCTCTCTCACGCACCCTCTGCTGGCGCAACTCTTCATCTGCAATCGAGGCCCTCCTAGCCTCCTTCTCCTGCCGGCGCTGTCTTTTCTGAGCTTTCTCTTCCTCCGTGCGATGAGAACGGTGCCGCTTGCCCTTGGCATGTGTCGGTGCAGGCCCCTCCTTGGCGATGCCACTGAATAGAGCATCTAGCACTGTATTATCAGCCAGTGCAGTAGGAGCCGCCAGAGTCTCAACTGAAGGTGCAAGAAGAATGGCATCCACATCAGTCCGGAGGCTGGCTATGTCAGCCTGCAAAGCAGATAAGTTTGTGGCCGGAACTGATCGCTCGAGGACTCGCAACTCAAAGGCGTAAAGCCGCTTATTAACCGCCAGGACCTTACGGTCCATCATCCCCTCCATCCTGCGCTCCAATCTAGCCTCGGACTTGGCAATTGACTTTTGCATCCAAGGCTGGATGTGATGCAACAGTGTGGCCATCTGCGCCTTTAACTTTTGTACTCTGGCCATCGGGACAACCGTCGCTCCTAACGGTGGTGTAGACCGGGAAGAACTAGGGGCAACACTAGCTGCCTGAGAAGAGGAGCCTGGGACAGTGTCGGTGTGGTCTGGGATAATAGGGTCACCGCCCTGTGCCTGCCCCACAGTGTCTGCAAGATCGGAGCTCAAGGGGGGTACCTCAATCTGGGGCTCTCTGCGAGGTCCTGCCACATTCGCGTCATCCCGAATAAGGCCGATGTCCAATGCCCCTGTAGGGTGGACTAGCCTGTCACAATGCCAGATCGGCACTCCAGAGTCCCTGCACAAGTGACATATTAGACAGGGGAAGGGGTAAGTAGTGGAGGTCCTGAAAGCTCTCTCGTGGATCTCTGCCAGCAGCATTCGGGCAAAGTCGATCTCTACTCCCGCCACCAATGCAGCAACCATCACCGCTCTGTCCCAAGTGACCTGATTGTTCGCTTTTGTGGGCGACACTCTGTTGCGTACCAATAGCCGGAAGAATTTTGCTACGAAGTTCAATGTGGCGTTCCGGATGCCCAACCGTGGAGCAGCGACCCATTCTGCACGCTCGCCATCTGCAGCAATGTACTTGGCCAGCCATAGTATCACAGCCTCACGCTGCTCAGTATTCCTCTGGAAAGTGCCACTCCGCACGATGTCCCAGCGGTAATCAAATTCTGACGTGTTAGGAGACCAAGAGTGGCCCGTGGTAGGACCATAGAGAAACCGGCTAATGGTGGCGGGTGATATATCCACCGGACACCCTCGAACCAAGGTGGAAGTGAGCGGGGCCTGCGCTAGTGGCTCTGACCGCTTGGAAATGGACCCGCGGAGAGTGGCATCATAGGACGCATAGAACTCCCGGACAATCTCCTCGCTATACGTCCCTGGATCTCGGGCCATCCAGTCACACTTGTGAAGTTTGAAAAGCCGGTGAATATCTGGCACAGTATGCAAGCTCCCCGTAAGGACTCTGCGCTCCTCTTGTATTAATCAGGCCATTTTCTGTTTGTTATTCACCATCTTTGCATCCCGATAGATCTGCCATTGACCCTCGACACACCACCTATTCAGCTCCCCTGCTACCGGAGCGGGTTCATCATTCCTTGGTGCCAGGATGGCCTCTGAACTAGTTGCCTCATCATACGAGGCTGCTTGGTCATTCTCTCCAGACCCTGTGGACAATTTGGCGTTGGACCCTATAGCATGGACAGACTCTGCTTGTGATGATTGGGAGCCTGATGCATGGGTAGACTCGGAGCCGGACATAGGACCCTCCGAACTGGAAGCAGCCCCAGTTGGTGACCCGATCAGTGTCTGCTCCTCATCAGACTGGGAGACAGTGACTACGTCGGGGATCACCTTTCGGGAGGTGTTCCTGGGTGCTGCGCGAGAGGCCCTAGGGTTTAGAGGCACATATGCGGGGTCAGAGTCGTTCTCGGTGTCCTCATCAATCAACCGGAAGCTAGGGGCAACCGATTTGGACTTGCCCCGTTTCGAGTAGGTGACCATCTTCTTGGGTGCCATCGTACCTGCAGGAACGTCATTAGTGCCAAACTAACCATATGCAACAAAAGAACTCATTTAGAGTTGGTAACGACCCAAACTATGTCCAAAAAAAAAAAATTTTGACAGATGCTACATAAGTCATCCACGGAGGAGACCTACGGTCCGTAGACTGATCTACGGTCCGTGGATCTCTTCCGTGGATCAGGGTGCTTGAAATATAGGTCGTAGATGAAAACCACGGAAGTACAGAATAGTCCGTAGATGTAACTACGGACCGTAGTCTACATCCGTGGTTTTACACTTGGTGAAAATTTGCAGGTGCATCAACTGACGAACCCCATCTACGGTCCGTAAACGAGGTATCGTGGAAACAAACAGTGCCAGGTATCATACATTTTTGGCTTTTGGTTTCAATATTAACATAACCTAATCATGCATATACACAATTGAAATATGCTAATTCGTCATTCTTAAGATTCCAACCGATTATTATTATACCCAACAATTTAGACTAGATGTGGAAACCTAAGTCGAAACTAGCACGTAGTATTTACGATCACATAAACTCACATCACAATTAAAGCTATACAATCACTATCTATCATTCCAAGGGCATTGTACTACTCAAGTTTATCATGCAATATCATCTAACAATTACCCAAGGTCAAGACCCACTCCCGACCCTCTATATTCAATCTATGAATTGAAATTCAAAGTGAAGAGAAAGTCTATTACCTTACAA
>NC_064283.1:44180700-44185011 GCF_019186545.1 Solanum stenotomum | reverse complement strand
GAGAAGATATTCTTTTTCAGGAATGCGGTGACACTTTTACCTTCGTTGTTGGGGAGTGCTACTGCTTCCACCCACTTCGATACATAATCAACCGCGACAAGAATATACTTCATCCCATATGAACTCACAAATGGGCCCATAAAATCAATGCCCCATACATCAAACAATTCGATCACCAATATGGGGTTCATAGGGAGCTCTTGCCTCTTTGAAATCCCTCCATCTCTTTGGCACCGATCACAAGACTTGGCGAAATCATGAGCATCTTGGTGGATGGTAGGCCAATAGTACCCACACGGCAAAATCTTATGTGCAGTCCGAATACCACTATGATGCCCACCAACGGGTGATGAATGGCATGCTTCAAGTACACTCAGTATTTCAACCTCAGGCACACAGCGACGAATAATCTCATCAGCGCAACTACGATACAAATAAGGTTCATCCCAAAAGAATTTCTTCATATCATGCATAAAATAATTAGCAAAGTCTGCAAACCATGGAATCAAATCATTAGAAGCAGCCAATACCTGTTCATCTGGAAACACATCATTAATTTCAGCCCTATCTCCAAACTTTAGCATGGCCACTTCCTCTAATCTGGACAAGTGGTCGGCAACTTGATTTTCGGTTCCTTTTCTATCTTTTACCACAAAATCAAACTCTTGCAGCAACAATACCCATCTGATTAATCGTGGTTTTGCATCCTTTTTCGCCATCAAATACCTCAATGCAGAATGGTCAGTATGCACGATGACCTTAGTACCAAGCAAGTAGGAACGAAATTTTTCGAATGCAAAAACCATCGCAAGAAGTTCTTGTTCGGTCACTGTATAATTCTTCTGGGCCACATTCAGAGCTTTGCTAGCATAGTAAATAGGGTGAAGAATTTTCTCACGCCTTTGACCCAATACTACACCAAGTGCTACTCCACTCGCATAACACATTACCTCAAACGGTTGTTCCTAATCTTGTGAAATAATGATAGGTGCTGTAACCAACTTTTCCTTCAACTCTCCAAATGCTATAAGACAAGCATCATCAAAGCAGAACTTATTCTCCTTCTCGAGCAGTTTGCACAAGGGATGTGCAATTTTTGAGAAATCTTTGATCAATCTCCTATAAAAACCTGCATGCCCAAGAAAACTTCTAACACCTTTTACAGAGATAGGTGGTGGAAACTTTTCTATTACCTCGACTTTAGCCCTATCAACCTCAATACCTTTCTCTGAAATTCGATGACCCAACACTATACCTTCTTTTACCATGAAATGACATTTCTCCCAATTCAGCACCAAGTTGCAGTCTTCACATCTTTTGAGCACCTCGGCTAGATGTTTTAGACAGTGATCAAACGAATCACCTACCACTGAAAAATCATCCATGAACACCTCAATAGTGTCCTCCACCATATCAGAAAATATTGACATCATACATCTTTGAAAGGTCGCTGGAGCATTGCACAATCCGAATGGCATTCGTTTGAACGCAAAAGTCCCATATGGGCAAGTGAAGGTGGTCTTCTCTTGGTCTTCTGGAGCTATAGAAATTTGATTGTAGCCCGAATACCCATCAAGAAAACAATACCAACCCTTGCCTGCAAGTCTATCTAACATCTGATCCATGAATGGCATAGGGAAGTGGTCTTTCTCAGTCCACGCATTCAACTTCCGGTAATCCATGCAAACTCTCCATCCAGTGACGGGCCTCATTGGAACAAGCTCATTTCTTTCATTTGGAACCACAGTCATACCACCTTTTTTTGGTACACATTGCATAGGACACACCCAATTACTATCTGAGATGGGATAAATAACTCCCGCATCCAGCCAGTTGATGATCTCCTTTTTGACTACCTCTTGAATAGGTGGATTTAATCTTCTCTGGTGCTCAACACTGGGCTTATGATCTGGCATGAGTTGGATTTTGTGAGAACAGATACCGGGGGGGATCCCAATGATATCTGCAATAGTCCACCCAATCGCTCGCTTGAACTTCTTTAATATAGTCACCAAACACTCTACTTGCCATGTATTCAAATCTATTGCAATGATGACCGGCAAAGTATTTTCTTCGCCTAAATATACATACCTCAAGTGCGGTGGTAGAGCTTTAAGCGCCAATTTCGGTGCCTCCACAATAGATGGTCTTGTGGGTAGGGACTCGCGATTCTTCATGTCTAGCTCATACTTCTTTGGTTTGGACCGGTATTCAAACTTATTAAGTGTGGCTACCAACTCATCATATTCTTCAATATCATCACTACCAAAATTCATCATGACTGCTGCTAGTGCCTCAACACCTAATCGCTCTTCAATTTGCACTTCTGACCCACTCTCCACTCTATAAGTTATAGCAGATACTGTTTGTAGCTCACCATTCTGCTTCATGGATCTACAAATATTGAAAGTTGTTTCTTCATTGTTCAGTCTGAACTTTATCTGTCCCTTTTTCATATCAACCAACGCACGCCCTGTGGTAAGAAATGGTCTCCCAAGGATGATGGGAACCTCAAAATCAACCTCACAGTCAAGGATCACAAAATCCGCCGGAGAGATGAAAGACTCTACTTTCACTAGCACATCATGGAGCACACCTATGGGCCTCTTCACAGTCCGATCAGCCATCAGTAACCGCATTGCAGTGGGCTTTGGATCCCCCAGACCCAACTTCTTGTAAATAGATAAAGGCATGAGGTTGATGCTAGCACCAAGATCACACAATGCCTTAGCAAAGTGTAATAACCCTATAGTACATGGGATCGTGAAAGCACCAGGGTCTTCCTTCTTCTGCACCAGAGATCTTGTAGCAATAGCACTACAATGCTGCAATCTATCATCATCTTCAAAACTCACAGACCTTTTCTTTGTCACCATATCTTTCATGAATTTTGCATATCCAGGCATTTGCTCCAAGGCTTCTATCAAAGGGACATTGATAGAAAGCTGCTTCAACATAGTGATAAATCTGCGATATTTCCCATCTTCAGTCTTCTTCACTAACCTTTGAGGAAAAGGTGGTGGAGGTCTAGGTATGGGAACCACTTTCTGAGATACCTCCACTTCTTGTTCTGTCACAACCTCTGACTCCTCTCTAACTTTCACCACATCATCTTCTTTTCTATTCTCAACTTCTACCACAAACGGCATAGGTGGATCTATGGTTTGCTTGCCTCCTCGAGTGGTAATTGCCATACAATGCCCATCATTCTTTGGATTCTGGATGGTGTTGCTAGGAAGAGTGCCAGGTTGACGCGGGTTCACTGTAGTAGACAACTGCGTCATCCGCTGCTCTAGATGCTTTATTGACACTGCATGGGCATCAACCTTTTGACCAATACCAGATAAGTCGTTTCTCATCTCCTTCACATTCTCATCAGTAGCATCAAACCTTCTCATCATCTTCTGCAGCATATCTTCAATACGCGTCATATTACCTCCAACTACCCTAGCACCAGATTCCCGATTTTGAGAGGGAACATAGGGTCCATCCCGATCGTTTCTGTTGCCATAGTTGTTCCTGTTATAGTTGTTGTCGCGATTGAAGTTCCCATCTCGGACATAGTAACCCTCTCTGTTGTGATTTCCATAGTTCCGACCTTGGTTCCCTTGACCTTGACGCCAATTTTCCGTGTTGGATCCTTGGGCATTTGGTCGAAAACCCCCCGTTTGATCATTCACCGCATAAGTGTCCTCTTCATAGTAACACTCCTCAACTGGTGGTGGAGTTCTAGTTAAGTAATTTACAGCATTTACCTTTTCTGCTCCTCCACTCACATGCTTCAATACCAACCCCAACTCTGTCCTCATCTGAGCCATCTCCTCATGAATATCATCTGCAGAGTTAACAGTAGCATTATGAACAGCAAATGTATTTCTCCCAGTATCTGAATTTCTAGTGCTCCACGCTTTATTATTGCGAGAGATCCTCTCCAATTTTTCAGAAATCTGTGCGTATGTACAATCACCATATGAACCTCCAGTGATAGTGTCAAGTACTGCTTTATTGTTATCATCCTGTCCTCGATAGAAATATTCCTTCAGTGACTCATCATCAATACGGTGATTTGGGACACTTCTTACGAAAGCAGTGAATCTGTCCCACGAGCTACTCACAGACTCTCCAGGTAATGCCACAAAATTGTTGACCCGATCTTTGTGATTGAGCTTCTTAGATACTGGATAGTACTTTGCTTTAAATACCTCTGCTAGTTGGTCCCATGTGAAAATTGAGTTATAAGGAAGCTCAGTGAACCATACTGCAGCATCGCCTGTCAGTGACAGAGGGAACACTCGTAACCCAATGACGTTC
>NC_064283.1:44143340-44179064 GCF_019186545.1 Solanum stenotomum | reverse complement strand
CGTCTTCGATCCACGAGACTGATTTACGGACCGTCGATTGATCTACGGTCCGTAAGTCCCTTCCGTCACTCGGGACTTAGAAAATATTTCAGCATCCAACAATCAGCTTCTCTGAAGCAAACGACGGATCAGCAGCACGGACCGTAGATCGACCTACGGTCCGTCAATCCCTTCTGTAGCTCCATACTTAGCATCTTCAAAAATCAGGTATTGGAACCCTCGCAGTCTCACTCTACGGATCAACAGTACGGTCCGTAGATCAATCTACGGACCGTCAATGGGCACCGTGGTTCCACACTTGGTCAGATTTCCCTGATTTGTCCTCAACACATTCCTGTTGATCTACGGTCATCACCTACGAACCGTGAATGGACCTACGGACCGTGAATGGACCTACGGTCCCTAGATGACCTCCGTGGATGCCTTTTTCTACATTTCCTTCAGTTGTCTGTAAACTTCCACGCCTGAACACCTTTCCTGTAAAACATGACAAAATACATAAAAACCAATATAAAAAGGCCCTAGACACACACAACTTGCAAGTGAAATGTATTAGAAATACCGTAAACTCACGGTATATCATTGGAGTCACATGATGTTTTCTCCAATAATGAGGAAGTCTACGAGACTAATCTCACCTCATCAGACAGTGAGGGAGATTCACAACATTCTCAGGCTTCCATCTATGAGCTTGGGGATGACAAGCTTCTACATGCTTGGAGATCAAAACTTCGGTCCAAAGGGATGCATGATCCGTCTCGGATCTCGGTGCCTCCGACTCTCCCTCCTCCCCCAGCTTCAGTTTTGATTATGGTCCTTTCGCCACCAGTACATGTTCCTCCTCCCTGGCCTCTTAACAGACTAAAGGTTGAGGTACTGAGGACTATTATAAAGGAGAAGAGATTGTCCATAGATGGTGTGGTGGACAAGTATATATACATATGGAACATCTTTAAGTCCCATAAATTCCAGATTTTCACTAAACTTCCTTCATTCCTTATTAGGTTCGGGAGTTCAACTCGGCCTACGGAGACTTGGTACCACAGGGGAAGATGAAGGCCAGTTTCAAACCAGTGGATTCTGTGATTGTCTGGGGCATGAAGGTGAAATGTGATAGTGAAGACATAAACGTCATTTTGGGATGTACTTACAACTTCATGGATGGATACCAAAGTATGATCAAGACAAAGACATTGGATGACTTAAAATGTTGGTTGGTTCCTCTTCTTTCTGACTGTACTCCTAGGGGGATTGAGGTTGGAGTGCCAATAGATAAGAAGGATATCAATTTGGTGATGAGGTATTGGTTCAACTGTATTAGTAGTACTATCATGCCATCCTAGAACGAGTCTATTCTCTGCCACCCAAAGGATGCCTACCTTGGATCTATCATAGCCAGGAAGTGGCTTAATATGGGATTAATCATCGAGCAGGAGATGGCAATGAAGGCCTAGCAGCGATATACGTCTCACCCCTTTCCAGCACTGATCACAGACTTATGTCATCAGGCCGGCGTCCTGCGTCATAAGAATAGGGGTGTCGGGGTTACACCTATGTCATCCACCAATATCCGGCGCATAGAGCCCGAGTAAACACGAGATAAGCCTGATAGGAAGAGAGAAGCTCCGGTGGACATAGCCCTAGAGGTTGATATCAATACACTGCCTGTAGAGGCAGACTTTCCTACTCTAGCCTCTGGTCCTTTAGGTACCTCTACCTCAGCTCCTTCCGCCACAACTGGCTCTTCTACTGCTTCCCCGCCCCCTACATCTGGTGCTGCTACTACTGCCTCCAAGCCTTCGATCACACAGTACATGCTACTCAAGATTGGGTAGCTAGCCCATTCAGCTGATCTATGTGCTTCCCGGCTAGAAGTCGAGGTTCCCCGGATGATTGAGGGAGTTATTACTTTTGGACTGACACCCCTCAGGGCTTTTATTGATGCCCTCACAGCTAGAGGTGAGGTTTGGGAGAGAGGGCAGGGTGCTACTGATCTGGTGATGGCTTTGAAAGCCGATGTTGTTGAGCTAAGGAAGGATGTGGACCATCTAAAGTCCACAAACTTTACTTCTTTATTTGGGATAGTGGAGTTCCCTGATGATATGAGTGTATAGATTCCAGCTTATTTTGATGTGCCTCTAACTACTGTCAGAGATACAATTAGGGCTGATGTTGCTGTTGATGAGTCTAAGGACGAGATAGATGAGGAGAAACTTGGTGAGCATGAGGAGGCTGTATATGATAATCTGGCGAATCTAGAGGGTGTAATGTTCCAGACATCTACTCAGGCATCATTGAGAGACGTATTCATGGTAGGCTATAGTGGAGCTATGGTTGATGAGACACCGGGCACTGATACCCCGATATATGGACTACCTGAGATGCAGACTTCTCCCAAGCTTAGATTGATAGGATGACTTTTTAGCTCTATCTATGTTGTTTTATTGACTATTTTGTTCTAGTTTCATTTGAGGACAACTACTTATTTTTGTTGGGTGGGGTAAGGTATATCCATACCTTCCTCTTGTGATATTTATTTTGTTTTGTGGATGTTGAGCTGATTTTGTTAATATATATATATATATATATTGTTGTAATCTTGATCTTGCGGATGTTTTAGCGTAAGGCCCACTGTTTCGAAGTGTTTTGAACCTAGAATTAAAATTTTGCCACCTTTTTTGTGTGTGATTGTGGTTGTTCCTGTGCGAATTTGAGTGTTGGTTGTGATCAATACTAATGATTCAGATAGTGCTCTTAATTGAAAAAAATGAATGTGAGGCTACAATGAGGCAAACGAAGATACATAGGGAATATGTGAAATTTTAGCATGTCGTTGTGACTAATTAGTTGTCGACTGAGTCTCTTGTGATGAACATTGCACGCTAGCTATTAAGTGTGGAGTCTTGTTTGATATCGGTACCAGTGCCTTGTGTGATTAGCTTACTTTGAGCATTAGGTGTGATGACACATAGAATTATTCCCGTTGGTCCGGTTGATTGAGTGATGCAAGCTCTTGGAATGATCTTATGCAAGAATTCTTAAGAGTGAGCCAACTTGACAAGATACCTCTTTTGTGGCTTACCTTGTGAGATGTGTGAAACTTGCTTGGCACCTTTTGAGCCTTACCTTGTGAGATGTGTGAAACTTGTTTGGCACCTTTTGAGCCTTAACCCTTTTCTTGGAAGAAATTTGAGCAATTGTGACCTTTCGTTATCCATTCACCCATAACTTTCATGAAGTATGGTTTTTGTGAATAGCCAACATAGACCAAAAGCCTATGTTGAGGGTGTGGTAAGAGAGAAGGAAAGTCAAGAAGTGTGAGAAATCACCGTTTGTGTAATTGCTTTGAAAAGAGATGTAACCCCTCTATGTAAAAAAAAAAAAGATAAAAGAGAAAGTAAATGAAAAAGGAAAAGACTGAAAAAGGTAGTGACAATTGCAAAATAATTGGAGTGTCCGGTGATTCATATGAAGTTTAATAATGGGGCAGATTATGAGCATGTTTGAAATGTTAAAGAGAAGGAGGAAAGCGATGTTAAGACCATACTCGATGAAGGTAGAAGCCACTAAGAATAAATGACCATACCATTATACTAAGCGCCGTTACAAGCCTTAAAAAGACCTTTGTGATCCTGAGTGAGCTGAAACGAATGTTGATTGGAAAATAAGGGCAAACCTATGGGGGAAGTAATGCATGTGTTCTTCTTTGTGAGTGTGAGAGTTGCATGGGATTCCGGGACTTCAAACGGTTGAAGCATTTTGTGTGAATATAGAATCATCTTTCTGGTGAGGGCATTTCAGGACCTTTGTTAAGCTTGAACTTGCATTTGAAGAAAGTATTGTGAACTTGAGCATCTTTGATAATGGTGAGTCACAATTTGAATCTTTGAGCGCAATATGGGGCTTGTATGTGTAGTTTGAACTTTTTGTGTGCGTTCATGTTGAGTCTTATGTAGTACAACTTGAGACATCCTTATTGAAATGTTGATCTTGAGTTTTACATGAGGACAAGCAAAAGTTTGAATTGGGGGTTTTGATGCGTTCGAGATTTGGACTCATTTAGGGGTTTGTTTTGATAGTTTTAGTGTCCTCGAATGCCTAATTTATGCTATAAAGTGATGTTAAGACCTTGATTTTGGCATCATGCCACCTCTTCGTCTTCTCCTTATACATGGCTGAACTTTCATATTCTCTCAATCGGAATTCCTCCAACTCGCGGAGTTGATTTACTCTCCCTTTTGCAGCCTTTTCCCAATTGAGGTTTAGCGTCTTCAATGCCCATAAAGCTTTGTGCTCAAGACAAATTGGTAGATGACAAGACTTTTCAAACACCACCTTGTATGGTGACATACAAATTGGTGATTTGAACGTTGTCCGATATGCCCACTGAGCATCATCTAAATTGCGATACCAATCCGTCCGATTTGTATTCACTGTTTTTCCCAAAAAGCTTTTAATTTCTCGATTTTTGAAGCTTCCACTTGACCACTTTTTGTGGATGGTATTGAGTTGAAACTTTATGCTTTACCCCATATTTACTTAACAACGAAGCAAACATCCGGTTGCACAAGTGAGATCCCCTATCACTGATGATAGCTCGTGAGGTGCCAAATGGTGCAATAGTATATCGCTTTAAGAATTGCACAACACTTTTTCCCTCATTGTTGGGAAAGGGTACAACTTCAACCCATTTGGACACGTAATCAACTGCCACCAAAATATACTTGTGGCCGAAAAAACTCACAAACAATCCCATGAAATCTATGCCCCAAACTTCAATTAACTCAACTTCTAAGATAGGATTGAGAGAAAACTCATGCTTACATGATACCTGACCTAGTTTTTTCCACGGGATGTATTGTTTCACAAGTAATGCGCATCCCGATAAAAATATGGACATTAGTAACCACTTTGAAACACTTTTGTTGTTGTCTGCACCCCACTGTGATGTCCACTTTCAGGCGATGTATGGCATGTATTAAGAATGACATTAACTTCTTCTTCTGGTATGTATCGATGAATGATAAGGTCTGCATAATCTCAAAACAAATATGGTTCATCCCAAAAGTATTTATTTACATCAAACAAGAACATAATTCCACATACCACATAGTTAGCAAGATCAGCATACTAAGGGATGTTGCTTTGGGTTAGCTTCATCACAGTTTCGTCTGGGAATTCAGCTACAATATCCCATTCTATGGGGTTGGTTACATTGGTTTCTAACTGCGATAAATGATCTGCCAGTTGATTTTCACACCCCTTTCAATGTTTCACATCAAAATCGAACTCTTGCAACAACAAGACCCACTTGATGAATGTTGTCTTAGCATCTTTCTTCGCCATTAAATTCCGTAATGTTGCATGATCAATATGAACTATCACTTTAGTGCCCAACAAGTATGCTTTGAACTTCTCAAATGCATAAACTATAACTAATAGTTCTTGTTCAGTCATAATGTAGTTAAGTTGTGCTCCATTTAGCGTCTTCCTAGCGTAATAAATTTGAGGAAATAGCTTGTTGCACTTTTGTCCTAACACGATTCCTAGAGTGGTAGCACTTGCATTACACATCACCTCAAATGGTTTGGACCAATCCAGACTAATGATCGCCGGGGTAGAGTTTAGCTTTTCCTTTTGAACACTCAAAAGCTTTTCAGCAAGCATCACCAAACAGAAACTTCACCTCTTTCTCCAATAACATACATAATGGACATGCCATTTTTGAAAAATCTTTGATAAATATTGATTAACATATCGAGTAATTTCATCCAATACTAAATGCCAACAATCGTTCGTGTATACTAACCCAACTACGTGAGTTGGGGTCAATCCCACAGGGAGTAGTACTTCCTTCAAATTCAATAATAAAGTACAATGATAATCTCTTCAATCAAACAATTCTTGCGCAATTAATGTTCAAATCTCAAATTTTGGGTTTCAATTACCAATCCAAATTTATACTTCAACACAAGCAATCAAATATTAGAGTTAAGCTTGGGGAATCGATCAACCAATTATTGAATCTCAACGAAATGGATAAACGTTACTGCTCATAATGGATAGTTTGTTGTGGGTAGGTCGAACCATATATAAAGTAACTTTCTCTCGAACAATTACCTTTTCTATGTTGAATTCTCTCGAACTTCAACACCAATCGAAAGAGACCCATCTCTATACACTCATCAAATCCACTCTCTCGAGCTGGATACAAAGGAAGGGTCACTTGTTTCACTCTCTTGAGCTGAAACCAAGGAAACCCACTATTAAGGAAGCTAAGATTGCCACCTTGGTTCCACATCTCTCTCTAGAGCCAGTGCACAACACTGAAATTAATACACGAAGTAGCGCAATTCAACCTCAAAACATAGAAACAACTTAAACCTACTTTAAATTAACACCATTCTTTGCAACTAAAAAATGCTCACTAAGTAAATTCAACAATTAGCTTCATGATCAAAACCTCAAGTAAAAGGGTTTTAGCTAGTCATTTCAGAAATAAGAAGATCAAAATCAATTATCACTCCCTTAGTTTGGTACAAAATGAGAATTATAGATGAAAATCAGTTGATAATCTCCCCTCTTACGAAATCTCTCAAAATCTTACTAAAAATCACTAACTAAACCCTTTGATAGTGTTTTCTCTCTAAGTAATTCTTTCCTCACTTTCTGAATATATTTCTCTCTCTAGCCAAATGTAATTTAAACAAGTCTGAAGTGTCACTACTCAGGACTATTCGGTGAAGTAAGTCGGGTATCGTTGACGGATCAGTGAATCACCGATTGCTCTTCATCTCGCCTTCATTTTTCACTTTTTCTTGGTCTGGCTATTGTGACTTTAGGCGATTTAGATCGAGATTGCCGAATGACTCTATAATTCGCCCTTTATCCTTCCATCTCGCCCATCAGCACTTGCTTGATCTTCTTTCGTACTTTTGGCGACCTGGTTGTCCTTCGCCGACTTGATCGGCGATACACCGAAATAGTTGTTGCTCGCCGAATTCTCCCCCAATTTAGCTCTAGCATTCTGTAACATTAGGCGGTATCTTCAAAATTTGGCGATGCGCCAAATGATATTAGCGATTCGCCGAATGACATCATCGATCATCAAGTCTTCATTTCTTCATTCCTTTAGCTTTCTTTGTTCCTTTTGGCCCAATAGTGTCCATGCTTTGTCTCTAACTCCAAATACCTAAAAATCAAGGGTTTTTATAAGTTATTGAGACAAAACATGCATTTAAGGACACTAAATCTATCAAAAAACTGCCCTAAAAGAGTCCAAATCGTGGACTCATCAATCATCGATAGACCCCTGCATGTCCCAAAAAACTCTGAATGACTTGAACACATATATGTGGTGGCAACTTCTCAATAACCTCGATCTTGTCTTTGTCAACCTCCGGTACCTTGTAAGACACTTTGTGACCTAGGATTATGCCTTCCTTGACCATGAAATGACATTTTTCCCAATTGAGGACCAAGTTGGTTTCTACACACCTTTGAAGGACCCGCCCAAGATAAGCTAAAGATGTCTCAAATGAATCACCTACAACTAAAAAATCATCCATGAATACTTTCATTGAATCTTCCACCATGTCAGCTAAAATAAAATGCATGCACTATTGAAATGTCGATGGAGCGTTGCACAATCCAAATGGCATCCTATTGGAGGCAAAAGTCCCATAGGAACATGTGAAAGTTGTTATCTCTTGGTCTTCCTGTGCAATAGAGATTTGGTTGTATATAGAGTAGCCATCCAAGAAATAGTACCATCCACGCCCCACAAGTCTATCAAGAATTTGATCCATAAACGACATTAGTAAATGATCTTTCTCGGTCCAAGAGTTGAGCTTTCGGTAATCCATGCACATTCTCCGATAACCGGGCTCATTGGGACAAGTTCTCCTTTCTCATTCGGGAACACCGTAATGCCATCTTTCATAGGTACACATTGTACCGGGCTAGCCAATTTTCTATCCGCAATAGAATACACTACTCTTGCGTCTATCCATTTAATGATCTCTTTCTTTACTACCTCTTGCATAGGTGGGTTTAATATTATTTGACTCTAAACACTTGGTTTGCACTCACTATCGAATTGGATTTTGTGTGTGCAAATGTTTGGTGGACTACCTAAAATATCAGCGATAGTCTATCCTATAGCCTTGATGTATCTTTTCAATACCTCAAGAAGCAATTTCACTTGCTACTCAAGCACGTAAGGTTGAATGATAATGGGCAAGGTATTATTCGCCCCCAAGAATGATATCGAAGATGAGTGGGGAAAAATTTCATCTCAAGCTTAGGCGGTTCCTCCGTGGATAGTTTCGCGGGAGGATTCTCTCGATTATTTAGATCAATGTCTAGCTTGAATGGGTTCCTTGAGTATTCACCTAATCCCGATAGAGCAGCTATTACTTCATCATACCCTTACACTTCGGTCTCATAACAATTCGAAAGAGCAACCCCAATGGGTTAACTCATACACATCATTTTGCTCACACTAACCACTTCCTCATCAATCACATCAATCGTTGAAACTACGTGAATGTCACTCAATTGCTTCATTGGTTTGCGCACATTGAAGGTGACTTTATATTCATTTACCCAGAACTTTAACTCCCCACTTTCTACAACGACTAGAGCTTTTTCGGTTGCTAAAAATGGTCTACCCAAAATAATAGGAACTTCAACATCAATATCATCATCAAGAATAATAAAATTGGCTGGAAAGATAAATCGATCAACCTTCACCAATATGTCATAAGGTACTCCAACAAGGTGTTTGATCGACTAATCCAACATAAGAAGCCGCATTGTTGTGGATTTTGGTTCATCCACCCCAAGTTGTTTAAAGAATGCATAGGGCATCAAATCTATACTTGCCCCCAAATCACATAAAGCTTTAGCAAATTGAAACATACCAATGGTGCATGGTATAGTAAATTCCTCCGGATCCTCTTTCTTTGTAATCATCTCACTAGTAATAATGGCACTATAATTATGAGAAACTTCGATTGTTTCGAAGTCCATGTTTCTCTTCTTGGTGACCAGATCCATCATGAATTTTGAATATCATGATATCTCCAATAATGCTTCCACTAAAGTAAGATTTATAAAAAGTGTCTTCAATATGGATAGAAATTTCTTGAACTTTTCATCCTCATTTTTATTTTTGAGATGTTGAGGAAATGGAGGAGCTATTTTGGAAAGAGGTTGAAGTATCTTTGGAGTTCAGGTAGCCTTTTCTCTAGCTTTTTTCAATTCTTCGACAGCGCTTTGCTTAGGACTTTCCTCTTTCTCTTTGAGCATATCACTTTCTAGTGCTTGAACAGACCTCTCATACTCATCAATTCTCTTCTTCATGAGGGTTCTTCCCATTATTACCTTTCAGATTACCAACCGCTATCATTCCACTTAGTGTCACAATCGCCGAATCTTTGTCATAATCAGCGCTCAAAGTTGTTGCATACTCAGTGTAACACCTTGTAGTCTAGTAGGTCAACTAGGTCTACGTGTGAGAGCAACAAGTCTTCAATTAGAGGCAAGATCCAAGGAAAAAGGGGCAAGAGCCAAGGGACCAAGGCTGCCCATGGGTTCCCAAGCATTGCCCCACCTTTACGACCAACACCACAGCCTGTGTTGTGGTCCGTGGTGGCTAGGTAGTTGTTCCCCATAGACTGCCCAATGTTGGCTTACCTTCACGAGCCACTTCACGACCAGTGGTGAACACTACGATTCATGAGAAGGCTCGTGGTGATGCCTTCAATTTTTAGAGTCCAAGCCATGATGGCCTAGATACTGTCCCAAGGACCACGAGTAGGACCACGGCTAGTGCTGTGGAAAATGTTTCGTGGTGCCTGTCGTGAGGCCTAGAGAGTAGGCTGCCAAGTGAGGGCCATTTTAGGAAATTTTGATTTAAGTTGGAATAAGGTGAGGTCGTTTTGTTTAGGCCTAGGACCCCTATATAAGTGATTTTAACCTTTTAAAATCTCTATTAAAGACATTATTTCCAAAACCCCATCAGAATCCCGAAGTTCATCCTCTCAAATATTTCTCTCTCCTGAACTTGAAGAAGAAGAAAGAGTTGGAGCTGTGGTTAAAATCAAGTTTCAATTCCTCAGGCAATTGTGGGCTTTTTAATCAAGGTATGATGTTTTAGTCATCCTTGGAGTCCTTTCATCCATGGAGCCTCATGATTTCCCCAATTTATAAGAAGAATTCCCCAATTCTAGTTAGATTTTCTTCTAATGTTATGGTTATGGATCCAATTGAGTGGATTATAATTGTTAATGATAGAATTCATAGTAATACATGTTTTAAGATGAATTTACATGTACAAATGCCTAACTCATGTCTAGAAGATGAACCTAATGTAATTGGGTTTTATGCCATGAAAGGGGAAATTAAGGATTTAAATATAATCTTCTAGATTTTATGAAATACATGGTAGATGTCTTGAAAGTTAAGCATGTAGACATGAATTGATTGAGATTAATGAATGCATGATGAACCATGTTTGGGGGTGATAGATATTGAGAGTTTTATGATAAAATATGATTAGATTGCTTAATATTGAAGCATATAGATATGAATAGAATGAAATCAAGCATATATGATGAATTACAACTTTTGAGCTATGGTGATTAGAATTTTCTTGAGACTAAGGCATGTATCATGAATGATAATTAAGTAGGTATTTGACAGTATAACTAATGTGATGAAGTATGATTAGTAGGGATTTGAGAATAAAGCTTATATGATAAATGATGAATTTAGTAAGAACAAGTTGATGTTACATGAGAAGTGTTCCTCCTAAGGCATGATGACTTATGTGCATTGAATATGCTTATGACTTATGTTGTTATTTTTTATGGTTATGGATTATGTCTTATGTTGACCAATGCCTGTGATTTGCTTATGTTGGTGATTTACGCTAGCCATCATATTTGGTACATGTTTGTTCTAATGCTTACTTTTGCCTACATTCTTATCAAATATAGGGTCCGACGATATTGACTCCCATCCTCGTGGCTAGGTTCATAGTAGGGCAAGAAGAGAAGTTTTGTTGCGTCCTCATATCATTCGAGGGCTTGACAACCATGCCCTTTTATCTCTCATTTTATGTGAAGAACTATTGTATGGGCTGTGTCCCAAAGATATTCATGTTTTAGATTATTTGAGACTGTCACGATCCAGGGGTAGACCCTAGATGTAATATGGCGTACTTGACCCCGAAGGAGTCTCATAAAAGCCCGTAGCATATCATAACATAAGATAATAGAAAGTATCAAAATTTTAAAAACACTTTCTATATAATCGAAGTCTTTATAAAACGAAGCGGAAGTCTTACTACGTTTTTGTCTCAAACCATCTACTAAAATACTTTAACTAACTCTTTGGACAAAGACCATACAATAGTCTCAAAACATATAAATAAAAAATATAAATAAGTGGTGGCTACATCCTCGATGCTCTGAGAAATCACCAAGTCTTCAACTCCTTGCTCTTCTAGGAACCTATCTTCAGGAATGGAACTCAAATCACCGAACCATAAACATTTGGTAAGAGTGTAGGCAAAACTATGTGTTAGTACAAAAGTAATAAATATGATAGCTAGCATAAAACATCAACACGAACATATAAGAGGCATTATTCAAGATAAGACATAGGCTATAACCACCATAGAAAATAATCATGACTTTAGAGAATAATAGATCACATCATAATCATAGGCATAATTAATGCATTTAGAACAACATAATGTCAAACAAACCCTTCATAAGTCACCTCAAGGCAAGCTTGTGAAATACATGGACAAGACCCCATAATCCCACCCATGTTAAGCAAGTATCTTTAGCTTCCCGTTCATACTTATCATCTTTTGATCTTTTCCTTAACTTACTTATCAAAGAAAAGTTAATACTCACCTTTAGTCACCCATTATTTGGAAAGGGCTTGAACTTTCAAGCTACAATCCAAACTAAGCATACATCATAGGCATAGATCATGATCATTAGATCACCATAAAATAAAAGGAGCACACCATAGATACCCTCAAAACATACTCGTACAATTCATGAATAAGATCCCATACTCTCATCCATACTAAGTAAAGCTTTTTAAGTAACCATAGTTCATAATTCATATCCATGTTCATATTACTATATTATTGGGGACATAAGCCTTAACCGACATAGACCATGTGAGCTAACATGGAATCCGGTGTCTACCCCACACCGAAAAGGGGTTGTTCTACTTATTGAGGGTAGAATCATTCTCTTAGCTTAGGTTGATCCAGTAACTAAGTAATTTGTGTGGGAACATAGTTATGGGATAATGAGATTGCTTCTAGAAACCCCGACTCTACTAAGGTACAAGTGTAACACCCCGAAAACTAGTAGACCTAACTAGAACCTCAAGGTAGGGTTCTAGGGTTTGATGTATGAGTGTTAGGGTCATAGATGAGACTTCCATGTATAAAATGAGTGGTTGAATGGTTAAACGTTAAGCTACATGTAGACCACATAGTTTGATAGACCATCTAAGGTTTGATTGAGGGTTACAAGGGCAAGTGCCAAGGCAAGGGGAAAAGCCTAAGCCAAAGGCAAAGGTTGTCCCAAGCCTAGAGCACAGTACCGCAAGTGCACAACTACTACCACGGCTTGTGGTGTGGTTCGTGAGGGCAAGGAAGTAGCTCCATAAGGGCTGCCTCAAAGTGGCACACCTCCACGAGCCACTTCACGACTAGTGGTCTTGACAACGGTTCGTGGGAAGTCTCAAGAAGATGCCTTAGAAAAAGGGAAGGCAAGACACATTAGGCCAAGCATTGCCCCAATGTTCACGGCAATCACCACGACCAGTGATTTTGACCACTGTTCGTGGGAGGCCTCGTGAAGGTCCCTTAGGTGTGTGGACGCAAGTCTTTGAGGCCAAGTAACTGGAGCATGAACCACGAGCCACTTCACGGCCAGTGGTCTTGACCACGGCTCGTGGGAAGGCTCGTGGTCATGCCATGGATTTCTAGGGGCCAAGCAAAGTGGAATAGATACTGTCCCAAGACCACGATCAGGATCACGACCAGTGGTGAGGACCACGACCCGTGGTGCCTCTCGTGAGGCTTGGCCAGTAGGCTGCCAAGTGGGGGAGTTAATCAGCAATTCCTAACGTGGGAGTTTTTTGGTGGGTTTGTTTTACCTTGTCCTAAAACCCCTATATAAGATATTTTAAGCTTTTAACCACCCATTTAAGTTACATTACCACAAGACCCAAATAAAAACCCCGAAATACTCTCCTCTCAAATATTTCTCTTTCTTGAAAACCCAAGGCTTGAAGAAGAAGAAAGAGCTTGAAACTAAGGTCAAGAACAAAGACTCCATTTTTGAAGGCTTGTGTAGGAATTTGATTAATGTATGTTTAGCTTATTCATCTATGGGTTATTCCACCCATAGGTTCCTAGTTAGTCTAATTTAGAATAAAACGGCGTCACTGAATGTTACTTAAAACCAAAAAATCCCAAAGTACCCCTAAACTTGACTGCCAAAAAGCATTTCAGGTCTCACCCACGACCCACCACTGACAAACCGTGGTTGGACCCACGGCCCGTGCTGGTGAACCATGGTTTGTTTCTACGACTTGGTTCCTGGGACCTCCACCTATGACCCCTCACCCACAGGAGGATGGACCTACGGGGTGTAGGTCTCCTTCGTGGGTCACTGTCTAGGCCATTTTCCAAGGTCTTCCTCAAGGACCCATGGTTGATCCTATGGGGTCTTAACCTGACGTTCTAACATGAAACTCTTTATTTTTAAGTATGGGGAGTTACATTTACAAATCTAACCCTCATGTTAATCTCTATTTTAGCCTACTAATTTCTACAGTGTTACACATGCAAATCAAGGAGGAGGTTTTCGTTCAAACTATCCAAGGTCGCGTGGAAATCTAGGTTTGAATAGAGATGATGGATGGATAGATCGTGATAGAGAATGGTGTGATCTATAATGACTCATAAAATGATAGGCTCAACTAGAGCCTAAATGTGATGGTTTATGTCAAGAGTTAAGGGGTTTAGTTGCTAAACATTAACGTATGTACTAGACCCCTAACCACTGGCCGTGAAAGTGGTCATGGTCCTTGGGCAGTGTCTAGCCAACTTGGGGCAGCCTTGGCCTTTGGCTTAGACTTGCCCCTTTTTGTCTTGGCTCTTTGCCTTGTACCCTCATCCAAACCTTAAAAGGTCTTCCTAACTTAGGGGTCTAGTACCTACTTTAATGTTTAGCAACTAAACCCCTTAACTCTTGACATAAACCCTCACATATAGGCTCTAGTTCAACCTATCATTTTTCGAGTCGTTACATTATCCCCCACTTAGGAACATTGGTCCTCGAATGACACTATAATCACATTAAGGGAAAACGACCCAAGACTAGCAACGCAACAATCAATAAACATCATAAACAATGGATAAACATAGGAGGAAACATTCACTCCACATCACAAGTCTCAAAACACAACAAGAAAGTAGGAACAACATCTACCAACTCATTATACATCAAAACATCATAATTTCTCATTGCATTGTAGGAACTTCCTTCTCCAAATCACATCATGCTCAACATAACATCAAAATCACATTACTCAATCACTCTCAAAAGCACATTTAGGCATGTTCAACAATTAACCTCATGAAGCATATAAACAACTCATACCAAATGCACATCAACATACATAAAACATGAAACCTCATTTTCTCATTTAAACAAGAATTCAACTATAACATGCACCACATAAGAAGACTATGGAAATCAAAAAATCACACATAACTCCAAGAACATGAAAAAAGCTACAAGGAACTCTTGGTCTCAAGTTTGAATAAGAATAGAAGGAAAGAGATAGGGATATCAAAACTCTCTACAACCTTACTATTCAACATACCAACCTCCACTTAAGGGAATGTTAATGAACTATGGCTTCTTAAGGATGCACTACTTAGTGTGGGTGGTGGTATGGGATGCCATCTATGCATTGCACAAGTAGGCATTTGAGAGGCGTCATGGTGTGTTCCTTATAATTTTAATGAAATTAATGGGCTCTTATGATTGTGTTAATGAAGATGTTGGTCTTATGTTTATTGAATGAAGGTGTTCTTAATGAATTTAATGAAGGGTGACTTAAATGCTTATATGTTAAATGTTAAGATGCATGCCTTGCTTGGATTGTTTTACTTCCTTGTTATGACTTGTTGAGTATGAATGTGCCTAGTCTAGGGTGACTTCAAAGGAGCACTTAGTGTGAGTAGTAGTATGGGATGCTACTTCCACATTGCACAAGTGTGAGTTAGAGTTATCTTATGTGATAGTCCTCATGTGATGATTGTGTTTTGGGTAATGTTTATGTCTCTTATGTATGACAATTGAGTAAGGATGGAAAGTTTGTATTATGAGTTCATCTTTGGGGACCATAAGGTGATACTTGGGTATGGATGGTGGTATGGGATGCTATCCATACATTGCACTAAGTGTTGATTGAGGATTACTTGAGGTGAAGGGTTAAAGGTAAAGGAATGGTTTATATGTGAAGTATGCTATAATGTCAATAATGACTTGGATGTTGATTATGTTTGAATAGTATTCCTATTATACTTGTATTCATGAAGTTTTATCAAAATGGCATAAAAGCGTGACTTTCAAACAAATGTCCTTTTTAGCATGTTTTCGCATGGCTGTCATACTTAGTACTTTATGTGCTAACCCATTCTTCTTCTATGTTTTACTACAAGTGTAGGTTCTGGCAAGTGATTTGAATCTATCTAGTGAATCTTGGAGTAAAGTTCCTCCAAGACATCTTTTGGTACGTCCTCATAGACGAGGACTAGGACTTATTATGTTTCATTTCAATTCATGTTTTAAGACTATTGTTAATACTTCGATTGTAAAGGGATGCATCCCTATCTTGTTCAAAATTTGTCTAAGATGGCCATGTGAGATTTTAGTATTCCGCTGCTTATAAATGAGTTAAGATTGTTGGTTTTATTACAGAAAAGTTTTTCAAATTCCACACTATTTTCATTATTGAATGCAATGAATGACTATGAGGCTTGTATAAGACCCCTTCGGGGTCGAGTACGCCGTGTTACGACTAGGGGATGCTCTCGGGTTGTGACATGATCGTAACGCTACTTCAAAGGAAAGGGATGGTGACAATGAAAGATACATCCCACCTCATGAACGTCAAAAGCCAAAAGAGCAAAAGGCTCACCCGAAGAACTTCCGTACGGAAGACATGCTTTCACGCATTCTCCATAAGGTGGAAGGGTCAGACAAAGTTATGAAAGAACTGAAAGAAGACGTCTCTACACTCAATCAGATTGTCACCTCACCTACAGTGTCCATCAAGCAATTGGAAAGGCAAATGACTCAAATTTCATCTCAATTGAATCTAAGGCAAACGGGGGTCTACTAATTGATACCTTGGAAAACTCAAAAAACTTACCTTGAAAGCGTATCCACGTTGTACCACGATGTTAAATAAGGCTCTTCTTGGGAGGCAACCCAAGGTTTAATGCTTTTGTTTCTATTGTTTGAATAATGGGTGTTGAATGTGCAGGTTGAAAAAGTCAAAATTTTGAGAAAATGGCAACTTATGCAACCCAAAATTCCAATCGACGACTCGTTGAACAGTTTGTTGAGCCAAACTTGGACAAGCGTTAGAACCACCTGAATTTTTGGATGTTCTGTAAAACTTACTGGGTTGAACGCAGAGTGGGACAGTGAGCTCGACTTACCTTCCCGACTGGTGCGCAAACTGAAAGGTTTTTAAAGGACCAAACGGTTTTAAATTCAAAAATCCTTCACTTTCTCACTTTTTCAACTCCCATACTCTCACACCGATATTAGATTTTTCATATTCTTACTTTTTTACTCTCGTTTCATTTGGAATCTTTGCTCGGAAAGGATTTTGGAACTACTTTACCTTCTAGCTTTACATATTTCGGCATAAAGGTTGGTTTTCCGAACTCCAAACTAAATTGTTTGTTGAAATCAAAATGAAATCGTTGTTTGTTGATGATATCGATGTGTATGGTTGTTTTATTTATCGTGTGATAGTTGGTTTGCCCGTCTTTAAATGAATTGGTTGTAAAATGATTAATATATTTGTCGATAATTAATTGAATTGTTAGGTTGTGTTGATTATGCGATGGGTCTAGCAGGGTGAAGTTTGAGTAACCCTGGATTGTGCTAATTTTCGTATTTTGCCCAATGATGGAGCGGTTGACATAATTCTTAATGGAAAAACACGTCAATTGGCCAATTTTGGTCAAATCGGGGGAAATCTGAGTACCCCGAAGGCATGCATCGTATGGGTCTAGTGTCAATTAAACCACTCAGCTTTGTGGACTGCAGGCTTGACTTTGGAGTTTGGGGTGAAAAACTAGCACGTTGGACTACTCAGCGAGTTGGCTTGAGCTCGCCGAGTGGTTTGGCAATTCGCCTATGTCCCCTTAGATCGCTTTTTATTTCTTATTTTTTAGGCTTTAAGTGTTGTAACTTTTGGAGATATACATGTGCTCGCCGAGTTCACTTGGTGACACGCCGAAAGTCCCTTCCTGAAATTTTTCTGTAACTTTCAACGAGCTCCTTCTATTTCACCAATCGTTGTTGGCGATCCGATGAATGGCCCATTACATCGCTGACCAGCGTTGAATTTTGAGTATCTTTGAACTGTAACTTTCGATGAGCTCGACCTAGCTCGCCAAAGTGGTTCGGCAACTCGCCGACCGGTTCGGCGAGTCTTTCTGCAGTTTCCTTTCTGAACTATTTCTTACCTTTTCTAACATTTTCTACATTGTTTTGCAGGAATGGCTAGACCCAAAGTTGTTGGTGGAGACATGCCGCCCCGAAAGTGGGCACGTGAAGTTAAAATAAATGAGGAAGCGGTTGTTTCCTGGGCAAAGGCTGCAAAACTTCCTATGAAGGGCGGTAAAGGCAAGGGCAATGTAAACACTCAGAAAAAAACTAGTAAGACCAAGCTAGAGTCTAACGGAAACTAGTGAGTTCTAGATCCTTTGGTAAGGGTTTTGGAGTGTCGTATGAGAGTTAAAACATGTAAATATGGTTCCCGTACCTAGAATAGGGGTTTTAGGGGTTCAACATCCGGGTACGACTCACCAAGGACCACCCAAGGGGTCCTTAAGGAGGACCGCAAAATAGTACCCCAAAATTGTACAACTTTGTTGAACTACGGATGCAATTCACGGCCAGTAGATTGATCTACGGCTCGTGGTCTTGCTCCGTCGGTCAATGCATGCAGAAGGTCTATAAATATAGCCTCAGATACCAACCAAGGAAGTGGTTGACGTTCAATAGACCCATCCATGGTCCGTAGATGGGGGGTCTCGTGAATGTTGCCAGTTTTCCAGTTTTTTAGTTTTAGGGGTTTGGGAATTAGTTAGGTATTTAATTAGCGCCTAAGGGAGGTCGGTTAATTAGTTAATTAATCACCTATATAAGCTGATAGACCTCCAAAACTAAGTCATTAATTCATTATAACCCTAGACCCCAAATAAAAACCCAACTACCTTTCCCTCCCAAAATCTTCTCTCTAGACTCCATTGAAGAACAAAGGAAGGGATCAAGTTAGAGCTTCAAGAAGAGGGCTTTTTCACTACAAATTTGGAAGGATTCTACACCTAAGGTTTGGGAGTTCTTCATTCTTGGTTAGAAATCACCAAGAATACCCTTCAACTATGTTTTCAAATCCCCAATTCTAGGGTTTTTCAATCTAGTCATGGGTCTTCTTCCAAAATGAATTCAATTGTTTAATTAAGGTTTATTTTGACTGATTATGATGATTTATGATTGGATTAATGGACTAATGATGTATTTTGATGAAAATTTCGCTTGGACCCATGATTTCCCCTTCATCTTAAATTGTGAACTAAGGTGTGACTTGATTGATCATAGAAGTTTAACAATTGATTATGTTTATTTTTATTATGTTGTTGAATCATGACATCTCTCTATATAGTATGGTAATTTTAGAAGTTAGGGTTGATCTTAATTTTTAGCCTTGAAAGGAAATTTGCTAGGGTTGTATGTGTTGATGAATATTGTATATGAACTTGTTGATCCACTTGAAAGGTGGAGGTGTTTAATTATTATATAGTACTTGATGTTAGTATAATTCTACATGTATTGTTTATTAACCTAAGGTTCTAGGGTTATGTCATGAAAGAGGCAAATTGAGGGTTTAAATGTAATCCTCCTAGAATGATGAATTCTCAATGTAATGCCTTTGATTAGATCACCTAGACTCGAATTGGTTTAGGGTAATGCTTCTAAACATGAATTGACTTGATCATGATATTATGTGCACGTTGATGAATACTTGAAGTATAAAGTTCCAATCATGATGTGATTAATGTATTGATGAGTTCTTGGATCGTGGTATTCCCTTATCAATTGTGTCATTTCTATATGTAGGAATGAGTTGGTCCATAACCCTTGAAGGGCATATTGTGAAGGCTTGTGCATGTTGGCAAGATTTTGTGTGAATTCATGTTTTACATAGAAGTGGAAAGTCCTATGATTATTGAGTATATTGTGGTATTGTTGAAAGGTCGTTCTTCCCTTACCCCTACACTAGATATTGTATGAATGGTCTAGGTTGAATATAATGTTGTTGTTGTCTTATTGAAACGACAATTACATACACACACTCCATGAATAAACATGATTATGATGCATCAATGGTGTAAATCGAAAGTATAATTCTCATATGCACTTTTGTACACTATTATGCATGAAATGTACTTGACCATATTGATCCTATTGTGTTGATTGAAAGTCCATTCTCCTGAGAACACGTGATCTTGGTGTGATAGTTACTCTCACATACTAACTATGATTCTAAAGTTGAAAGTACATTCTCACCTTTAATGAATCAAAGAGCTATTTTATGAATTGTATTGAATGAAGGGTAGAGCACTCCTTCACACATATAAATAAATTTCATGACTAATGACGTATAATTTGGGAAATAAGTCTTAGCACCGAGTGGATATGGACAATGAGGTAAAGGCCCTCCCGCCAATGCAATAGTGAGTGTCATCCAAAGTGAAATCATGAGATTGAAGCCCCTCCACCAATGCAATAGGGTGGGTTTCTAGAAGCAATCTCCCTATCCTATAAATTATATGCCCACATCGGTACCTTTAGCTATTGGATCCACCTTATAGCTATACATTTTAGTTCTACCTTAGGCAATTAGGACACCTTTCTCTGTGTAGGGTTACAGACACCGTATTCCATGTATCTCACATGGTCTATGTCGGTTACGGCTACTTTTCCCTATATAATAAAGATAATTAACGAGACACGAACTATACTATGACTTCTTGATGAGTTTCACTTAGCAGGAATGGGGTTATGGGACTTCACTTCCACATTGCACAAGTAGACTTAGTAGGATGTCATGGGATGGTTCCTTTGCATTATAATGAGATTTGAATGCATGCATGTGTATTGAATGGATAGGTGTTATGCATAACTTTCCTTATACATTCAATTAATGTACATGACTATTTCCTTATTTGTTACTATTGCTTATAATGAGTTCTAATGATGGAATGCATGACTAAAGCAGTTTCAAAGGAGTACTTAGGAGGGTTGGTATTATGGGATGCCAATCATACATTGCACAAGTGTTTCTTAGAGGTTGCTTAGGTGATGTTTACGTAATGATGAGATGATCTTGGTATTTGACTTTGCATTACTTTATGATTTGAGGCTATGTATTGTGAAGTTTGGGATGTGTATTATATTGATGTTGGAGACTATGCTTGTTATTATAATGATATCTCTCATGTTATAATGAAATGTATGCGAGTTACCTTATTGGTTGTATTCTTCAACTATTTCAAAGATGATGTTCAAAAATGGCATATAGCATGATTTCAAATGAAATGTCCCTTTTCATTCATGTTTTTTATTGTTTTGTGCATGGCTTTCATACTGAGTATTTCTTGTGCTAACCACATCTTTCTACATTTTCTATAAGTGTAGGTTGTGGAGATATTGGATTTCATTCCCGTGGCTAGGTTCATCAGAGATAAAGAAGAAGAAGAAGAAGATTGGTGAGGCCTCATTGTATTCAAGGGCTCAACCATATGTCCTATATTGTCTTTTTTTATGTTTTAAACTTTCGTTGTAAGGCTCGTGTCCCTAAAGTTTTATTGCAAGAGCTCTAATTCCAATTATAATTGATGGTTGGAGACATAGTGTCATAAACTCTCTTTCATTTATAAAAGACTTCGATTGTAAAGAAAAGTTTTAAATTCCACACTATTTTCCTATGCTTTTATGTTCACGTATGCTATGAGGCTTGTATGTGACCCCTTCAGGGTCAAGTACGCCGTATTACATATAGGGGTAGCCCCAGGTAGTGACAGGCCAGGCTCTCGTGACTGTGACACCAGCGTAGGGGACCTCCGATAGTGAGGGGTCTATGAAACACACCTAACCACCTCCGACAGCAAGCGTGACTCTCAGAATGATTCTCCGGCTTCCATCTCTAAGTCGGAGGATGACTAGTTGTTACAGGCCCGGAGAGTAGAGCTACGCTCCAAGTACTTACATTATACCACTAGGATTCCGAATCCTACTCCCTATCCTTCAGCTCTAGCTCTAGCTCCTCCTCCAGCACATACAGTGGTGCAGGCACCACCTGTTCAAGGTCCTCCTCCCCGGTCACTTAACCAACTAAAGGCCGAGGGTTTGAGGACTATTCTAGAAATTAAGATTGTCTACCAACGGTGTGGTGGACAGGCATCCAGAGGTGTGGAGCACTATCAAGTTCCACAATTTTGAGATATTTACTAAACTCCGGGGCCCCTACATTCTTACTTGGGTCCAGGAGTTCTATCTGGCTTACAGAGATTTGGTGACCAAAGGGAAGAAGAAGGCTAACATGTTCAAGCTGGTCGACTTTGTGGGTTTTAGAGGGAAGAAAGTGAAATGTTGATGTTCGCATAAAAATGACATTTGTGCCAGTTGAATGGACATTCTGCATGAATACATCGACCTAATCATGAAGAAGAATTTGGAGGATCTTAAGGATTTGCTAGACCCCCATCTCTCCGATGTCACCACGAGGTGGATTGAGGCAGGTGCTCCAATAGAGAAGAAGGACTTGAATGTTGGTGCTAGATACTTGTTCGGGTTCATTAGTGGTGAGTCCACAAATTGGACTCATTTAGGGCTTTATTTTGATAACAATAGTGTCCTCGAATGCTTATTTTGTCTAAATATCTGATGAAAAGTCTTAAGTTTCAGGTATTTGATGTTTTAGTGAAAGCATGGACACTTGAGCAAAAAGGAACAAAAAGTCTGAAAAGAATGAAGAAGCTAAAGCCCGAGCATTGCCAAGCATACCTGGAGATTCGCCAACGGGATTTACTCTGCTCTTTGTTCCAGTACGTGAAGCCCTGAAGAAGAAGGATAAAAAAGGCGATGAAAGGAGCAGTTGGTGCTTTGACGAATAGTTCTGTGAAGCAGTACAATACCACCCAATGGTCCAGAATGTGAAGATGCGGAAGGCAAGCACGAAACGACGATGAGACAGACGAAGGGCGAATCGCCGAAGTCATTTGGCGATATCGACTAACTTTGCTGAAAGATCCGCCAGCGCTATTTTCTAAATTCTATAAATACTGAACTTATTATTAATTTTCTAGAGTCGAACATTTATTTTAATTTCCATAATAGAATAGTACTTTTTGGATATTTTTCTCTCAAGTTTGAGAGGGTTTTTAGGAGACTTGAAGAAAGAAGAATTTCATCTTCCACAAGTTGGAAGTGGGTCTTCTCCATTCTTCTTCCTTAGCTTAAATCAAGGTTTAATTTCTTATATTCATTTGGTTTTAATATCATTTTAGGTATATTTTGTTATTTCTTTATGTGTGGCTAAAAACCCCTCATTCTTGGGGTGTGATTTAGCAAATATGTGTTGATATTATTGTTGGGTCTTGCCTGCTAATAGGTTAGACATAGTTTAATGGTGATTTCACCTAGTTGTTGTGGTTTAATCTAAAGGGTTTGTAGTTGCAAATACAAAGCCACCCATGTGTTTTCGGCTTGCCTGAGAGGGAGGTCGCGAAACCAATACCACTAGACTAATGGCCTAAGGAGTGGTTCGACATGAAGTTCAGCCCGAGAGGGTGAGCCCTAGTCCCATATCCTAACACTCATCTCGAGAGAGTGAGTGGGGTAAGGCGTAGGTTGGTCTTCATGCGGCAATAGGTGTCTGAGAGGAACGCATTTGAAACGGGGTAAGTTGCCCGAGAGGGAACTTATTTCCATTTAAAGCTTAGCTTAGTCACTATTATGTTACAAATTTCCTTTCAAAAGCATGTACCCAACTACTTATCTCAACTTGTAGTGCGGCCACACCCCAAGAACATTTCCCCATACTTGATTTTCTTGTTAATTTTTGCTATTTTTACTACTTGTGACAAAACCCCTAAATCGATATTTGACATTTTCGTGTCACCCTCTTCAATTTAGTATGTTTTTACTCATTAATATCTTTAGCTACGACTAGTTAGAGCTTGATTTTATTTTTCTATCAATTCTCAAAACCACTCCCTTGGGACACGACCCCAACCTTTAGTTGGGTTACTATACTGTCGACGATCATAGACACTAATATCGTATGTTAGTGTCGTTGGTCACGATAAGCATCAAAATGGCGCCGCTGGCGGGAAGTGGTGTTGTTTGAGAATTTTTAGATTAGTAGAGTTTTTGTTCTTCTATGTTGTAGTTTACTAATTTTACTTTTAGTTTTGTTCTTCATTGAGTTGTCCATTTAGATGAGCATGGCTGAGCAGAGTAGTGACAATTTGGTTGAAATGAGCCAAGGAGTCCAAAAGGACCTCACGCTGACCGCACTGGCATCTCAGCTAAACGACTTGGCCACCAAAATCTTAGAGGTGGAAGTCCAATGCAACAACAAGGGGAGGTATATACCCCCTCATGAGTGGAGGAAGTCTAGAAATGTGGAGAAAAATTATGTCGAGGACACACTTCAAATCATTCTCCAAAAGATCACTTATCAAGATCGGGTGTTGGAAGAAATGAAGGAGAATGTTGAAGTGTTGAATCAAATGATTTGATCTCGCTCTAGATCAATCCAGCTGATCAGGTCATTCCTGAGTTTTGCAGTACCTCATCTCGACCCAAATGACATATTGGGGTAACCTAGTGACACTGGGGCAAAGCCCAATAATGAAGAGTGAGACAGAACTTACGTCGTACCATGACGTAAAATAAGGCATTTCTTGGGAGACATCCCAAGATTTTACTGTTTTTAATTATTCTATTCGAATAATGGTATGCTAATTTTGTAGGGTAAAATGAGAAAGGTGTTGAGAAGTGCAAGTTGGCGAGCCAAGGACCCAATGGGCGAGTCACCGAATCTATCAGCGACTCCGACTTAATCCGCCATTGGGACCCCAAAATAAGGGATGTCTTATAAAAATCGACGAGGTAAGTATGCGTTCGGCGCGTCACCAATTTTATTGGCGATAAGACTAACGTTGCCGAATAGCAGAGAACTGAACGGTTATGTAAAGGTAGAAAGTCAAAATGTTTGAATCTCTCACTTTCCCTTGTCTCAAACCCCTCAAAATCACACCAAAGGTACTCTTTCTTAGATTTTTAGCTTTCCATTAGTATTTCAATTGGTAAATAGTGCATGGGGTTGGATCTCTTTGCTGCCTAGCATTTCAAAAAGTAATTTGGTCGGCATTAAAGGTTAGCCCATAAAACCGTGAATTTATCTTACAAGTTTTTGCACTCTTTTGCAATTGTAGTATCAGGATGATGTGAGTTGGGCCTCTCTGATAGAAATATGTTGATATGCTATGAGTAATTCGAACTTAGTTGCCTGAAATATTTTAATAGTAGAATGCCTTGTTGTTTGTGCTTTAATTGAACTGAGATTGCAATGGGTGCTGCTTGATTTTCATTATATTGGTTGGGTAACACCTAGATAGCCCGCATTTGTGCTAAATAAGTAAAATCGCTCAATGAAGGAATGGGTGACAACATTCCTAAGGGTGATCGTAGGTAAATAGCCAAATTTGGAAAGACCGGAAGAAGTCTGAGTATTTTGGGGTGATGGGAACAGTGGGTCTTGTGTGAATTTCGTGTATGCATGCTTTGATTTCATTTCCAGGGCTTGTAAGGTCGATTCTAAGAAGTGGGTTGACAAGTAGGCACGTTAAATTAGTCGGCAAGCTGGGTCGAGCTTGCCAAACAATTCGGCGATTCGCCTACTGGTCCTAGAAATCCCTTCACTCATGTCCGTAGTGCTGATAGATCTCTAACTTTTAGCGGACACATCTGTGGTCGCTGAATGTAATCGGTGACTCGCCAATAGAACCTTAGACCGCCCTTTGCATGCTCCATTTACCTTCTTTCACTGCTTTTTTTGGCGAACAACTTTGTCATCGCCGAAAGTAGTCGAAGTCTCGCCACTTAGACTCTTTCATCGCTTATTTGCCTAGATTTCAAGCTAATCTCTTCCGCGAGTTCGATCTAGCTCACCAAAGAGATTTGGCGATTCGCCGACTGATCAACGAACTCTTCTTCTTCAGACTTTTGATGTTTTAGTGTGATTGTTCTTCTGACTAATCACAAACTTTTGCAGATATGGTACGTACAAACCTAAACGCACCACCACAGAAAAAGGCAATGGGAATTACAATCAATGAAGGAGGATCACGACCTTCACAGAAAAGAAAGCAAGATCTCCCACCGGGTGATAAAGGCAAACGAAAAAAGCACATCTCTAAGTAGGGCACAAATGTTGAACCAGCTGTTTCTGAGCCGGAGGATAGGCAACCTTTGATTAATCGAAGGGAGGAACTTAGGGCTAGAAATCATCCCACAACTAACAAAACCCCTTCAACTGCCACTCCCCCAACTACCGAATCAATGCCAACTCCAGCACCACCTCCAGCGGCTCTTACATTCCATGTAGCTCCACCTCGACCTCCACCTCCACCAAAGTTGTTGAACAAACTAAAAGGAGATGGTTTAAGAACCATTCTAGAAGAAAAGTTACTATATGTAGAGGGTTTGGAAGGTAAGCATGTTGAGGTGCTTGACACGCTCTGATATCATGAGTTCGAACAGTTCACCAAGCCGCGGGGCTCTTACATTCCTTCTTGGGTATGGAAATTCTACTTAGCCTATGGGGAGTTTGTCCCGAAAAATAAGAAAAGGCTAGTGAGTTCTGACCAGTGAAGTCAGTTCTGGTTAGAGACAAGGAGGTGGAATGTCACAGCGAGCATATTAATGTTGTATTAGGTCGACCGCTACATTCGGTACTGCCCTTCCAGGGTTTGCCTATAACTCTGTCCCTGGATGATTTGACGGGTTGGTTAGCCCCGATGATTTCGGACATCACCTCGAGGTGGTTGGGTGCGGAAGCTCCGATTGAGAAGAGGGATATGAATATCGCCTCCAGGTACTGGTTTGGCTTCATCAGCATCACTATCATGCCATCCCAGAACGAGTCCATTCTATGTCATCCTAAGGCAGCTTGTCTTGGTTCTATCATGGCCAGAAGGTGGATCGACCTGGGACTATTGGTTTGACAGGAGATGGGTATGAGAGCAAAATAGACACAGACATCTCTACATTTTCCTGTTCTGATCACCGAGTAATGTCGGCGTGCCAGAGTACCCTGGGACCCTACCAGTGATATAAAGGTCACCCCATCTTCTTCCACCGATATTCAGCGTATAGAGGCCGAGTTCACACGATAGGAGGTTGAGAGGAGGAGAATAACCCTAGCAGATACTTCCCAAGAGGTTGATGTTGACTCATCCCAGGAGAGGCACCCTCATCTACTCTGGCTTCGGAGCCTTCAGGTACACCCGCTCCTTCTTCCCCTTCACATACTCCAGGTACATCCTCTTCCTCCCAACCTGCCAGAATCACTCCGGCCATGATCCTGAAGATAGGGCAGTTGGCCTATTCAGCCTATGTGAGAACTACCCGACGGGAAAAACCCGTTCCAGGGATGATCAACAGGGCCATACTAGTAGCACTTACCCCACTTTAGACCGTTATTGATGCCCTGACAGTGAGAGTCACAACTTGTGAAAGCAGACAGGGAGAATCCTCTGAGTTGGCAGCTTTAAAAGCCGAGACTGCGAGTTTAAGGAAGGATGGAGACTACCTTAAGTCTATTGACTTCACTTCACTAATAGAGAGGGCAAATGATAAGGATTCTCTTGAGACCACTAGAGATGTGCAGGGGGATGACTCAGCACATGCAGAGTCGGATGCAGAGACCGATTAGGAGTTTATATCAATGGATGTTGAGGAAACACAGAGGAGCAGAGATGAGGGAATATTCAAAGACTTTTCCAGATCTTATAGAGACGGTTGTGCAGCCGATGACCCTGATATTGCCGGCTAAGATGTCCACAACAGAACCTAGCGGATCTGGCACTGTTATATCTAAGACTACTCCGAGTATTGATGCCCATATACATACTTCTCCATCAGCCACTCAGACCCCGACAGAGAGAGAGACTGTATAGACAGGATCCATCTTTACCTCTTTCTATGTCTTACCTTTATTTACTTTGCCTTTTGTATTACTTGCATTTGAGGACAAATGATCTTATTTCTGGTGGGGTGAGTCCCACTTTGTTTTGCTTGTTTCAGATACTTGTATTTTGGTGTACATTTGGGTTGTCTGTTTATAATTGTGTTAATAACTGCTTTTCTGTGGATGTTTGAGCTCGTGGCTCCATTTACGTTTAATTGCAAAATGATTTTGACCCTTCCGAAAAATATTAAATTTTTCACACATTTTTTGCCACCCCTCGCGGGTTGAATGTGGTTATTCTTTTGCAAATATTTAAGTCTCGATTTCGATCAATATCGATGACTTGTATAGTGCTCTCAATTGAACGAACATGAATGTATGGCTAAGATGAGGCCAAATAAAGTTGCATAGACATTATGTGAACTCTTTGCATCTCGTTGTGATGAGCCATTTATCGAATTGATTTTCTTGTTATGACCGTTGCACACTAGCGAAAGTGTGTAGTCTTGCATAACTTAAGTGTCGATGCCTTGTGTGATTAGCTTGTTCTGAACCATGCATGAATAAACCTAGAATTTACCCTGTTAGTCTGATTGATTTAGAAAGGTGTCCTCTTGAAAAGATCTTAGGCAACTTTAAAGAGTGTGAGCCAAATTTGACATATACTTCTTTTGTGGCCTACCCGTGAGTGTGTGAAACTCTTTTGGACACCCTTTGAGCCTTACCTTTCTTTGAAAGAACCTTTATGAACCCTAGACCTTACTTCACCCACTACCTACAATCCTCTTAATTTGTGATTTAGTGAATAGCCAACATAAAGCAAAGTGATACTTTTGCATCGGTGGCGAAAGAAAAGGTTGATGATATTAGATCCTATGAAAGGGTAGTAAAGAAAGAAATGATATTTCTTATTGAAAACTCTGAGATACAGAGAAAAGAAGAACCCTGGAAGATATTCCAGCGATATTTACTTAACGGATTATACTTCCCAGGAGAGTCATACAAAACCCGTATGTATTACGAGACTATTTTAACGAATACAGGTAGTGTTGAATTTCAGCACTTCTCAGGTTATAACACCAGCGAGAACGTTTATAACTTCTCCAAAATGATCATAAAGCAGATTATATCAATTGAAGATTGGGGTATATCCTCGATGAAAGAAAGGCAGATCAGCCTCAATAAAATCCCTACCAACTTCACTTATTGGGATTATATTAACGCTTCCAGCAAAGTCCTTTACTATAACAATGAAAGGCATAAACATACTTGGTTTATCAAGGTGTGTGCAAAGATATTTGTTGACCCAATTCCTAACTAGTTCTTGAACTGGTGGTCATACCACGGACCGACGGTAAAGATTTTACCTGATCCCTTTTTAAAGTTATACAAAAATTGGGTTAAGGTTTCACCAGACCTTAATGATTTATACCACTCAAATCATGTTTGTTATATAGAACAAATTGAACAAATTTATTTCTTCATAGAATTCTCGATTTCATGGATCCATAAATGAACCCCGGAAGTAGGTTTTACTGAAGAACAAATGCCATGCTTATATCAGATTTATTATAATAATTTATGGGATAAATTAATGAAGAAGGATCCCATGACTAAATCATTATATGGCGAAGAATTATTGGACTCTATTTCTCAAAGAACCCAATATTATGGTACTATTCCTCACAAAGGAATAATTGCTGACAACTCCGTCAAACATATTGCTAGAAGAATTTCCATTCAAGATGGAAATAAAGAAGAAATGATAAAGGAGTATGTGGATGAAATAAGGAGGAATCTACTCCTCAATATCACTCACTATGAAAAATCAGACACTTCAATGAGAAGTGAAACAAGTGATGATATCGCAGATGATGCTCAAGAGGCCCAGCCTTGTGAATCGGCGAAACCCGTGAAAGAAGATATGTTGTCTAAAGCAGAAGATTTACTTAGGGAGTTGAAAAAGAAAGACAAGATGACCACTATTGATTAACAGTAGATACACTGTTAAACCACAGTAGAAAAACTGTTACCGTACATTTGGGACCCATTGATAAGGGACCCATGGTTACTGTAAATCACTGTAGATCAGTCATTGTAGATCACTGTAGATCGGTCACTGTAGATCACTGTAGACCACTGTAGATAGATCCTTTTTTCTTCTATAAATAAGGTCTTCTGTAGTTTGAAGGAGGGGCGTCGAAAAACACTCTCTCTTCAAAAGTTTTTTTTTTCAAGTTGTTTGTTTCTCTTAGATTGTAAAGCTCTCGGTTTGCCGAAGGTTCGCCGGAAGTAAATAAAGTTGTTGATACAAGGTAATGTAATTCTCTACTTTTATTTATAAATCTTTTTATATCTCCGATCTGGAAGCTGTGACTATGTCCGACTAAAAAATTTATATATATGCCGGATAACTAACTTCTCTTTTATATAGACTATGAACGGATCTAAGCTTTATTTAAATATAGAAGAATTTTAGTATGGCTTCTCGACTTGGTTATGAGATTGAGGTACAGTTAGATCTAGTACTACTTTTATTGGCTTTGTCTTTATGACTCCGTCTGATGAGCCGTGGTTTTTAGCCCGAAATTGAGTTTGATAAGTAGGGCGCTTGATACCCGGTTAGAACTATCAGACACATGGCCTCAATAAAAGTATGTATTAGCTTTTTGACAGGCCCTTGCTTGGGTAAAATAATTAAACTATGCAGTCTGAGAAACTATGTTAAAATTCTTGTGTATTTCGATTCTTATGTAGTTAGACTACCTCTAAGGATATTGACTTGCTTGATCTATGACTGGGCGGACCACCGCCAGGTTAGTAATCCTGTACCGTTTATTATTATTATTATTATTATTATTATTATTATTATTTAAAAAAGTATTATGTATCTTACCACTAATTAAGAGTTTCCACCATATATGAGGAAGATATATTAAATACATGTATTTTTATTACCAGATACACTAAAATAAGAAGAGAAGTGAGCGAGATGAGGAGGGAGTTGAGCAAAATTCGTTATGTATTCCAGATACATATGAATCTAAATACACAATAGATACATGTAGTTGTATGTATCTAGTGTGATTCGTATGTATCTGAGATACTAGATACATAGAGTGGCGAGCAAGATTTGTTATGTATCCCAGATACATATAAATCGACTTGGATATAATGTATCTAGAACAAACTACAATTAATTTTGATCTCATATATTCAAAAATACATGTATCTAAACATACCAAAATCTGATAATTTACGTAATATTTTAAACTAGAGTGTATCCAAGTAATTAGCTCCTAATCTAATGAGATTTATGTAAGTTCCCCTTAACAAATTCATGTAAAAAGTGCAATATCTATTCATAATTTACATTATACATTCATCAGTCAGTCTTTTTTTTTTTCAAATCCAAAAAGTTCTTCTTACTTAGAATAGGTCGTCGATTCAGCATTAGATAAAGGGGATAAAATCCCTGTTTTTACAATTTACAATAAGCGGTTAAAATCATTTTATCAATATGAGTATCCTATATCTATAAGAATCTTGTTTTGTATCATATATAATAGTGTGTATCTGATAATGTTAATTCTCATTTCTTATATCTAATTTTGTCTAATAGAAGATTCAAATACATATGTATCCAATAAGTAGCAATATTGATTAAGATTATACAGTGTTTTGATTTACGTCATCATGTATCTATCAGGCATACATATGTATTTGAGTAAGAGTTTATAAATAGGGCAAACAATAATTTTAATTATGCATCTGAATATCAGGTATACACATGTATCTGAGTAAGATTTTATGAATAGGACAAATGATAATTTGTGTATCTGAATCATATCCCACAAGAAATGGTGTATCAAAACATGTATGTGTTTGCCAAAAAAATTCAAATACATGATTCTTGTATCTAGACATATATATGTATGAGTTGTATCTAATAAATTGTACATGTCCAAGATACATAATTCTTAACAACACAATGTCACTCGTCATTGTTAAACTAAAAAGGCTCAAAATTATTGGAGAAAAAATTAAGAAAGAAACAATGTAAGGTTGTTGATTTGGATTCCAAATGTTTTGAATTCCTTTAAAGGTCGTGATACCACGAGATACTATAAATTTGTTACATGCATAACTTCTTTCTTAAATCATGTCTTTCAGTTACATTCTTTATTTAAATAGATACTCAAAACTTGCTACACGCATGATTTCCTCCTTAAATCATGTCTTTCAATTACATTCCTTATTTAAAGAGTAAATTTTAGGAATGGAAAAGATAATATTCATATTAGTACTCTATAGCTATAGTTTAGATAATTGCATTTCATAACTATATTTATATTTTTTATGGAGCTTCTGATTTGTATAATTGCTAGATACGTCCAATTTATATACATATTGGTTAGTTCTGTATTAATTCATCTATTCAATTGGATAATTCGTGTATAAAATGTTTCAGCTTTTTCTATGTTTGTATATGTATACAGTGCAAGTTCGTCTTTAATTGTGATAATTGTGTTTGTATATTAGATGTAATTTGTATATGTATATGTGTTTTTGTTAGGCTTGTGCATTCTATATGTACACATAGCTGTAAATTTATATGTATGTTAGTTGTATTAGTATATATGTGGCATTTGTAGGCAATAAGAAACAATATTAGTTGTAATTTGTATAAGCATATGTTCTTTAGTTGTGTTTTTCAATCGTATATGTATTAGTATAAACATATGTTCTATATGCGCAATCTATATACAACTAACAATTTGTATTAGTTGAATTTGAATATGTATATGAAAGTTCATGAAAATAATTGAAAATATTATACAGAATACCGAGAAAAGAAAATATAAAATTGATTACAAAGAAAGGAAAATATAAAATTAATTTCAACACGTTTTTTGCAATTACCTGAAAATTTTTATGGCACGATCAGGAGGGTAATGGCGAAAATTCAAAAATAATGTGAGAATGGTGTAAATAAAGAGAGAAAAGAACCACTTTGATTTGTATATATCTTTATACAAATATACCTACTAAGTTAAATACAAAACCAAGGGTCACACCAAATGGCAAATTATGTTGAACAGCAGTTGCAAATTGGAAAAAATACAGTAAATTGTAGCTATAGCATTTAATATGAATTAAATATTTGCTATTTCATACAATTTTTCCCATACACAATTCTGTCAAACAAGACGTAGTAGTTGCTTGCTTACAAATTAGATAGGGAAAAAGGACAAATATACCCCCGAACTATCGTAAATGGTATGCAGATACCCTTCGTCATACTTTTGGGACATTGGTGCCCCTGCCGTCCAAAAACTAGAGCATATATACCCTTTATACTAACGGACATACACGTGTCGTAATCTTATTCGCCGATTAAATATCGGATCGACGGATAAAATTACGCCATGTGTCCCTATTTAGTCTTCCGTTAGAGTGAAGGGCATATACACTCTAGTTTTTAGACGGCAGGGGCATCAATGTCCCAATAGTATGACGGAGGGTATCTGCATACCATTTACTATAGTTCGGGGGTATATTTGTCCTTTTTCCCAATTAGATAATACGCATTCCATAATTAACTGGGTAGAGAATACAGACTGGTAGTCCATTTTAATCCACAAAATAATCATGTGTCCTGAAACTGTTAAGACCATATTATATATTACAGAGTTGATAAATATATATCCTCCAATTTATCTGGTGCAATAATGATACTCCTTAATGCCCAAAATTGGTTCTCCTCATCATTCTCATGAAGTCATCAACGTTAACCTCTCCATCACCTGCAACATTTACAACCAAGAGTTCCTCAATAAATTACCCTACCATGCAACAATGATCCAGAAGTAGTGATGCAAAACTAGGAGTTACATCCATATTCTGCAGCACCCAACGAGAAGTTAATAATACAGTAGCTCAGAAGTGAAAGAGATACACTTCCTAAAGCATATTCCAGAAACTAGACCTCAATGTCATCAAAGTGCAAAACTAGAGAATAATAATAATAATAACAGACAAGGCTACAGGGATATAAAAAAAACACACAAGCCAAGTCATGGCATGTCGATGAACAGTACAGGAGTCACGTTCACTAATAAAATGTGTAGCCTGGAGATTGGTAGTCCTGCAACATGTAGTTATAAAAAGTTGACCATTGTTTATTGTTATCAGATAGCTATTCTATATTTAAAATGTACAGATCCCTCAATCGCATGGAATAGTTTATCATCAGAGGATGCTAAAACAACAATAACAAGTCAGCACTTACATGAATATTTAACCTAGTACAAGTATAGGAAAACATGTAATCAAACTGGGCCCCAAGGGTTCAGGTGTAGTGGTAAGAGCGCAGTGTGTGATGTGTGGGTTAAACGCACCGCACACATCACGGATTCAAGCCTTGCCGCTCACAAAAGCCTGATTAAGTAGGGAAGGATAGGGATGGGCCCATTATCTAAAGTTTCAAACCGTGCATCGCTGGTACTCGGGAATTTCTTAGTAATCAAAAAATTTATACTACGAATGGAGTGTTAAATGAAGAAGGGACTCTGAGAGACTACATGGTACTGGTCTACAGCATCATTTCAGGATTTTATTTTATTTTTTAATTCACAGAATCATTGGAACCCTAAACGAGAGAAGGAATTTATATTTAAAATCAGCAGAGTGCACATCGTTTGTTATAGATGCAATTCCCAACCAGCTAAGATTTATTAGCTAAGAGAAACTAAGGGGACGAAAAGCATTATAGAGACTTCCTCTTACTACATTTTTTTTTTTTTTGAACATTGGTAAAGTTGTATTCTTCAGCATTAAGGACATGCTGGCCACCTTCAAAATTTACAGCCCTAAGCGAAATTACAAGCTCCCTATTAATTCTATAATTTGATCTACATCTTCTATGCAGAGTTGTTTACACCAAAAAAGTAAAGATACCAAACAATTCCATTTTACTTTGTGAATGGAATTAGATCTATCTTCAAAACATCTCCCATTTCTTTCCTTCCACACTGACCACCATATGCATGATGGTATTAGCTTCCACCACTTCTTTTGAGTCTTGCTACCCCCTCTTCTGATCCAACATTTAAAAAGATCAGAGGTGTGTTCTGGCATAGACCAGCTGCAACATGTGATGTTGAGAAACAGCTCCCAGATCTGCGCAGTGAATTTGCAATGTAAAAATAGGTGATTGTTTGTTTCCCCAGTCAAATTGCATAGAAAACACCTAGGGACTAGTTGCTTTCCTTTCTTCTGAAGCACTTCTTGAGTTAAGCAGGCTCTTTTGATGACTAACCAAGTGAAGCATTTTCACTTTGGTGGGGTTCAATCCTCTCCAAATACTCTTCCAGTGATGATGGTAGCCTCTAACCCCAACTTGTATGCCTTTCTTGTAAGCACTGTTTACTGTGAATTTGCCATCCTTGTTGTGCTTCCAAATAACTCTATCTGGTGCATTTGTTACTAGATTGGTTCCCCCCAATTTTCCCAGGAAAGAAGCCACTCTATCTACTTCCCAGTCATTCAATAGCCTTCTGAAGGATAGGTCCCAGCCTCGAGTTGTCCAGCATTCACATACTCTGGCTTCAGGATTGTTGCAGATTGAGAAAAGATCTGGGAATGACTCACTTAGAGGAATTTGATCAATCCATCCATCTCTCCAAAACTTGATCTTGTTGCCATTTCCAATTTTGAGAAACACATTTTCTTCCATAGAGTTCCATAAAGCTCTTATTGACCTCCATACTCCCCATCCATAGGGTTCTGACACTATCTCTGTACACCATGGGTTCAATTCCCCATACTTTGCCACTATCACCTCCTTCCATAGGGTTCCTTCCTCACTAGTATATCTCCACAACCACTTCATCAAAAGGCTCTTGTTTTGGATTCTCAAATTTTTAATACCCAGTCCCCCTCTTTCTTTGCTTAGCATCACAGTATTCCATTTCACTAAATAGTAACCCTTGCCCTCTCCCTCTTTGCCTTTTTTCTAGAGGAAGTTTCTTCTCAATCTGTCCAGCTTTTTGATAACTATTGGAGGAATTGGAAATAACGACATAACATAAGTAGGCA
>NC_064283.1:44134783-44143324 GCF_019186545.1 Solanum stenotomum | reverse complement strand
CCGGTACCATTCCGGTCCGTTCCGGTCCGGTAGTATTCGGGACGGGATGGGATACATTGAACCGGTACACGGAACGGAACGGTACCATGATTTGGTACCGGTATACCGGTACCGGTTCATCCCGGTTCATTCCGGTTCCGTTCCGGTCCGGTCCCGGTAAATCATTTTTAATTAAAATAAAAAATAATATTTTTGTCATTATTTACTTTTATTAGCATTTCTTTTTTGTTTATTTAATTTTTTTAAAATTACAAACTTAAGTTATTTAACTTACAAGTTATAAGTATAACTTAATAACTTATAAACTTCCAAAGATTCAAAACTTTAAAACTTATAACATAACTACATAAGCTCAAAAACTAAAAAAAAACTTTATTAAACTTAACTTACAAACTTATACATGTAAAAATTAAAAAAAAATTCTTTAAAATAAACTTAAGTAAAATTATTATAAATTTTAAAACTTAAATACTATAAACTAATATAACTTAGAAAAATTAAAAAAACATTTGTATTTTCGTAATTCAAAATAACTCAAAAAAAATAATTATTTTTTGAAATAGCTATATGTGCCGTCCCGTTTATCCCATCCCGTTCCGTTCCGGTCCATTCCGGTCCGTCCCGATTCTATCCCGGTATATAGTGGGACAGGACGAAACTGAGCCTCCATCCCGGTAGTTCCGGTCCGGTTCATCCCAGTACCGGTCAACAACCCGGTCAAACCGTCCCGTTCCGGTCCGGTACCGGTTCGTTCCGGTCCGGTGGTCCCATTCCAGTCCGGTGCCCAGCCTTACTCTACCCCCCAAGGATAGATATTGAGACTTCCTCTTACTACATAGTTTGTAATATCATCCTAAACGAACTAGTAGGGGTGGCAAAATTGACCCAAATCCATATAACCCGCACAACCAGCTAAACTTAAATGGGTTTGGGCAACAATGATTTTGATGATGAACTGTTTAGGGTTATGTCCGAGTTAAGCCATCAAAATCAACATCCCAAATAGACCCATGGCGATGCCCAAACATGACCCATGAAAATGTCCAATCTTAGCCTATAGAAACGTAGCTTCTTTGTGCCAAAAAAAGGAATTGTCCCCTCCCCTGTTACCAATGGCTTCGTTTGGAGAACAATCCAATGTTAGCTATTTTGCTCTTCATTTATTTAAAATAACAAAAAAAAATTGCATGATCTTTATTTTTCCTTTTCTGAGATTACTTGATCTTGTTTAGCAATATAGTCAAATTTAGGATGTTTTCGTATGGAGGAAAACATTTTTCTTCGTACCAACACACTCTTAGACAACTTTGGCTGTTTTCTACGTAGACATACCAAGAGACATTTTGATCAGATAAAAACAGTTCAAATGATCGAGGTTCCTATATGAAAAGAATGAAACAATTGTTGTCAAACAAATTACCAAGTTCTTAGAACCGAAATCATTTTTAGCAAACAAATCTTTGTACCAACACAATTGTTTTGATGTTTCTGTAATGCAACTTTGACCAATTTCAGAAGTTTAATTGGGATCTATTAATTAAGTTTCTTACTTTAAAAATTAGATACTTCATAAATTACACGAGAAAGTTATAACTAGCAATTTGGTCTTTACAATACAAACTAATTTCACATAATTCAATTCTTGGGAAGCAAAAAGGTAAGAAAACATTTTCCAACAATCAAAGTAGTTCCTTTTCGGACTTTACTAATTTTTGTGCTCACATAATTAAGTAAGACTTTCTGTAAAATTTGAACTATAAATGAAAAGAACAAAATATACTTTTGGTATCATATTGCCAATTTAGTCTTGATGTCTAACCAATAATGCAGTCAAATCATCAATTCCATTATTCTATAGGCTTCTTTTATTAGATTGAGATCCACGGGAATCATGGAATAAAGTTTGAAATGGAAAAATTATGAGTCAAGTTGGAAGAGTAGGGTTATGAGTTATGACCCATTAATACCCATCTCAGTCAACTAACTTTGGGCAGGTTGGGTAATGACCCATTTATCATTTCAGCCCATTTTGACCCGGACAAATTCAGCCCAAATCGCCCATTTGCCATCATTAACTGGTAATATATAAGAGATATGATTATAACAGTTTTTGGAATAGCTAGGTCTTTTCAGGAGCTTGAGAGCTTCAAAGAAAAATATCTTGCATACCAACTATATTGAAACCACTAGGGCATTGGTCTAGAAGTAAGAGTGTAGTTTGTGAGGTGTGGATTAGGGACACATCACAATTTCAAACCCTACCCCAGACAAAAGCATAGTATCTAAGTGGAGAAGGATAGAGGGGCAAGTCCATTATCCACCGAGTTTCAGACCGTGCACCACCAACCGTTGGGGATTCTTGGTTATCAAAAAAATAAAAAAGACCAATATATATTTTGACAATAGAAGCACAAAAGCCACAATAGGAATACTATGAAATATAGCCTAACTTACGATCACGATCTGCCTCTTCGATCATTTCCTGGATTTCTCTGTCAGTAAATCGCTCCCCCAACTCATCAGCGATTCTTTGAATGTCCGCGAAAGAGATTTTCCCCTACATTTAAATGCTTTAATGATTAGTCACAAGCCAAGAAAACAATTTAACTGTACGGAAGATAACCAAAAAAGCAGAAAGCAGGAGAGCAAAAAAAGCAAGCACATTTTTATCTTGATCAATAATGTGAAATGCCTTCATGAGCTCTTCTTTAGTGTCCCTTTCTCCAAACTTGGCAGTCATCATGTGCACAAATTCATCAAAATCAATTGCACCACTGCCATCCTTATCAACTTCTGCAATCATTCGATTGATCTCCTGGAATAACAAACACAATAATGAGCACAGTACCACATATGAGAATAACTGACAAGGGCAGAAAAGAAGAAAACTAAAATCAAGGATTAATCCGCGAATAAACAGTATTTGACACAATGGAAAGGCTCCAAATTAGCACAAGGAGAGAGAGAAAGTAAGAATGAACTTATTCCTAAATGACTTGCCAAATAACAATGAAAGAGTAATCAGATATTAGAAAGGTTAAAATCCTGATACAGGCCTCTAAGGCCAAATCTTGTTAATATTTTGCCAATAGGATCACTGACCAGCCATCATGTTAAAGGCTAAGAGGAATATAGACCAAAAAGAAAAAATCAAAGAACTCTTAAATAATCCATAGATTTCCTTTATTTCCCAGATTCAAAACAATAAGCCGCATGACTAACTAAAGACCACATCACTTACATCTTGGGTGTCAATTAACTACAAGTCAAACACAAAATAATACAACTCAATATATGTGTTGTGGTTAATATCATTCTCAAATCTGCAACCAGGCAATCTACTTAGAAAATCATGTACAGAGTGGAACCGTTGCTAAACAGTCACTATTAATACATTAATTAATAGCCACCCAAGACATTTCCCAAGAATCTGGATTAATGTATCAACCTATCAATAGAAAGGAGCAGAGACTTCAAATAAACTCAACCACAGTTTGTCCAAAACAGAAAAGAAAACCTAAGATGAAAGAACTTTATGTTAACCATTGCAGGGTATCGGAAGGTTGATGCAAGGGGAGGGGAGGAGGGGGGGGGGGGNGGGACATGGTAGATAAATTTGCAACTTGGATATGAAAAAGCAAAAGCAACAAACAAAAATTTCAAGACTACAAGGAAAATCAGATAATCTTCAGTTGGCAGTCATAATGCAAGAAAAGCACCATCTGTAATAGGACAAAAAGTAAATCATTGCATCTCATGAGTTCAAGTTATATGCTTCAGATACTAGTACAGATATTGTTGTGATTCAGTATCTTCACTGTATGAAATATGTTGTTAAACAGAAATATACAGTAGCATATAGTTATCAGAAACAAATATATGAACTAGCATATACAATACCTCCTCAGTTGCTTCAAAACCCAGAGCCCTGTAACAAATGATACAAGTTTTTATCAATAAAAATGAAGCGGTAAGGGCACCACAGACAGAGAGGTGCAAGAAAGTAGAGGATCACAAAGACACAAAGTCAAGTTTTAGGTTGTTAATCAGATATTCAGGACGTTACAAGGAATAGCAAAGAAGTATCACAAACCTCATAGCAACATTGAGCTCTTTGGCATCAATGGTTCCTAAATAAGTTGCAAAAATTAACAGTCAGAAAGAAGTTTAACCATCAAAAAACTGCATCTAGTATGGATTCCTTAAGGTTTATTTTATTACCAGAGTTGTCTGTATCAAAAAGCTCAAAAGCCTCTCTTATTTCTTGCCTTTTCTGTTGAGTTAACCCCTGATTACGTCCTCTAGGTTTCTCTCTCCGTGACTGACCTCTGTAAAGGCTTCCCTGCAGGAAGACATGATTCAGGTGAGCGATATGGACAGAGATAGGGAGAGAGGGATGGAAACAGGAGAAAATCGAACAAGTAAAAGAGAAGAAATACAAATTGAAAAAGAAACACATAGCACATAAATTTTCCCACTCTTGATTAAATGCAGCCCCTGTTCTTAATACATCATTCATTACAATTATTACAAACCATAAATAAATTTAAAACGAAAATCTGAAATAAATAGGCTTTCCGAGCCAAAACAGCCAGTCTTTTCCACATTCTAGGCAACTCTTCAACTATAACACCTTGGAAATGGGAAAAGGGCAAAGAACTTAAAGTTTTGGGCTACTTGGTGAGTCCTCATGCTCTGAGGACCTTGTCACCTATGTTTATATTCTTTTATTTCTTTTGTTTTCTGATATTGTATGTGGTGTATAGGTTACGTCCCAACAACTTTTGATGTACTAGATTGGCTTATCGAGACTATGATGTCACTTCCGCTTTTATGCCAAACTCTTTCATTATATGAGATTCTCTTACTATTTTCTATTATGTTGTGTTGTATGTGTGCCAAGTTGCTTGTGTAGGGTCTCTCCTGGTCTTATACTTCATGTCATCTCTAGGATGTACTTTGGGTCATGACATCAACTCATCCCAATGTCAAAACTATACTCTATGCCAACATACAAAGTTTATATTAAACCCTAAGAAAATGGTATCTGTGTATATATCAAGCAAAGGTTTAGTAATGGCAATATCAATCTAGTGATATCCAAGAGTTAAACGGAAACAGAAGCTAGCATGCCTTTGGGGATGAATGCATATGCACAAGATATCATAGGTATTTAGAAACCAACTGAAAAGACAGAAATTACAAAATATCTTGTGTCTAGTATTTGTTAAGCTTACACAAAACACCCTTTTATTACTTGACCCTGAATTGAGGCATAACCAAACAGATCTTAAGGGCATTGTATTTAAGTAGGCATTGCTTCAAAAGGACTTATAATTAATGAAAGAGAGAGACATGGCACTGATTTATATAAAAAATATTTTCTTATAATCTCTATGTATTAAAAGACATCACTCAGTCTTCATCAAACATATCAGGAAAGGAGAAGATAACAGGTCAAGACGAAATGAATTTTATGAGCAGACATTATAAATATTATTAAACTAATTAGGAACTTGTAGGGCACTTGCGGGAAACTCCTTGCCGAGGGCCTGTGCACCCCCGGGATTAGTCGGGGCTCAAAGANAAAAAAAAAAAAAAAAAAAAAAAAAAAAAAATTAGGAACTTGTAGGAGAAATCATGCCACAAAATACACTCTCGGACAAGAGGCAAGCTTGACATCCTATGTAAACATATAGTAGGCACAAGTTTAGCACTTTAGACAAACAACCAAGTGTCACGGTACACAAATGAGATTCAAAGATCCGTTCAGCTTACGAATATCAAGAAGTTCAAGGGCTGGGAGGCACATATAGGATTGGGGGCACTTATAGGGTCAGGATTACATACATGGATGCTTCCACAAAATGCCTATCGCACTCTAGCCTTCCAACAATTATAGATAATGAAAATACAGCAAACTAACATATTAAGAATTGAAATGACTTTGATGGAAACTAACCGATCAAGAAGGAACAGTCAGGAGAACAATAACACTTGATACACAGCGGTTCAAGCAGCACTATCCAATCCCCGAACAGGGCCATAAAGAAAGAAATTGCTTCTAGTTTTCAGTTTAAAAGATGAAAGTTTTACCAAAATTCCACGTACTAAGGAATTCACACCCATGAAAAAAAATCCTTTTGTTGCTATATTTAAGCGTTAAGAATCAACCCGAGGATCACATTGATCAAGTTTACCATATTTACTTGAAAGGGGAAAGAAACAGATTGCCATGAATTGGGTTCAAAATTGGAAAGGAAAGGACCATTTAAGACTATCCAAGTTAGTTTCTAACTTTCACCAAAAATGATGAAAATTCGACCAGCAACACAATGACCCACATATTTGATATGCTAAATTGTCATTCTTGTTGGTTCATGTATTCTATATATTGATTATACAAACAAAAAAGTTGGCAGAATATGAACAGCATATAAGAACCGACTACGAGCTAAACTGCTAAAAAAAAATCAAAATAAGGAACAAATACGGACCTCGGCAATAGTCATCACGGATCCCTGTTCGAACGCACACTCGAACACGAACCAGCAAATAAGAGAACACAACAATGAAATATGATGGTGATCGAGTAGTATTAACTATTGGTGTGTAAATGAGTAATTATTGGTGTATGAAATGGATCGGGAGACAGATGGAAGATGAGAGGATAGAGGTGGTGGCGATTTGTTCTCGACGGGGAGGAGATGAAGATGGGGTGGAGCAGCGGCGAAGGAGATGGGAGGTGGCGCTGGGAAAAGGGCAAGAGGAGGATGGCGCGGCGCTGGTTGTCTCGCCGGAGCTTGGCGGGTGACGGAGAGAGAAAAGGAGGTGGGCGGCGGTCGTTCACTGGAGTGGAGGAGAGAAAATTTATTAGGGTTTGGTGCGTGGTGAGATTAAAAGGAAAAGAGATGAATGCGATGATCTAGTCCATTGAATAAATCATACGGATTGATGGATGAGATTAAAAATGGAGTTTTGGAATTTCACAAGATTTATATAAATTTCGTTGAAAATGAAACAATAAAGGCTACCATTGAAACAAAATAGAAAGGACGGACTATTATTTATCTTCAATGGGCTTCTTTGGAAAGTCATCTACTAATTGAATTTGATGTAATTGGATGTAATTAAATTGTTTGGCTTGTTTGAATGATCTTGTAATTACTTTAGTTAGAGGATAATTGATTATAATTGTACACCTGGTTTGTCATTTTGGAAAATTGTGTGAATTTACCGTTTTGCTCGTCCCGATATTGACTTCGAGTCTTTTATAATTGAGTTTTGAAAATTGGTTAAAAACTTTGAGTTTAAAGTTGGGAATTTGGTAAGATTTGAGTTTGAAAGACTAATATTGTCAAAAAGAGGTTTTCGGTGTCTTTTAGAGTTTCGAGTGTCGTAATGGAATTTCGTTGATTGCAGCAATACTGGGAATGTGAAATCTAAACTATGAGAATTATCGATTTCAAATTCGGAGTTTTTTCGAGGATTTGAGGTCCTAAGTTGAAAATTGTTGAGAATTTAGCTTTTGGGTTGACTTTTGTCAACATTCGAGGTTCAGATGTTTGGATCAGAATTCTAAGAGTTTTGTTGGATTCGGGGGATGTTTATAGGCCTAGGAAAGTTCTTGATCGATTTTTGAGAGGTCTCGAGCTTGTTTTAGCCTTAATCCTGAGGGTCCTTTCAATGTTTTAAGAGTTGGTTGGTCTTCTAATGTTGGTGTGCTTCGCTTTCGCGAAGGGTGCCTTGCTATTGTGATGTTCGTGAAAGCAAGACCCTGATCGCGAAAGCAGAGGGCCTCAGTTAGGCGGGGTTCGCTTAAGTGAACCATGGGTCGCGATCGCGATGTTTGCGAAAGCGAAGGTCCCCACTTTCGCGGGATTCGCTTTTGTGAACTTGAGGTTAGTTTTGTGACATCAGATAGGGGTTTTGACCCGCAAAATTCGGGGTTTTTGTCCCCACTTTCCATTTTAGCTTAGTAATTCCTTGAAGGCAATTTGTGAAAGGATTTCTTGTGCTAAATCATTTGAATAAGCTTTTATGATCCTAAAACTTTATTTCTCTTTAATTCTTTATGGATTTTAATATCAAAACTTGAGTTTTTGATTGGCAAATGACAAAGGTTTTTTAAAAACTCAAGTTCTAAACTAAAATGGAGATTGTGAACTCATTTTATGTGCTTTTTTTCAAAATGGTTATCACCAATAAGTTCCAAATGCCTTGAGTAATGATTTCAAGTAAAGAATTTTGGATTTAAACTTCATTTTCGAAATTTGGTTATGTTGAGTGACCCATTTTTCAAAGTTTTGAATTGGGTATTGTTATTTCCGGAAATTTTTGTGAATACTTGATTGATATAGATTGTGTGACTTTGGACATTGGTCAGAAGGGAAAGACTCAAGTCTTAGAGTGACTAGTTGGTTGACTTAAGACAAGTGATCTCCTAAACCTAGTAATTTAGTAAAATTTGTGTATTGCCTTCATTGTGTGTTGGGAGTAATGAGAATGAGGTGAGGATTAATTATCCACTTGATAAATCTT
>NC_064283.1:43977283-44129783 GCF_019186545.1 Solanum stenotomum | reverse complement strand
TAAGGTTTATAGTTTCTTAAATACTTCTGGTTCTGAATTCGATTATGATTCCGACTCAGGCTCCAAAGAAGAGATTGATTTACCTGAATTATCTGATAATAATCAGCGTGATAATAATCAACATGATAATATGAATACTTGCAATACTTGCCATGGTGATACTTGCTTATGTGAAAATGATGAGTTTTTTTTATAAACTGCAATTTCAATTTGAAGATTTAAATCTAAATACTATTACTTTTGATAATGTGATAGAACTTCTGAAAGAAGTTACTGATAATAATCTTTGTAAAAAAATTATTCAGTTAGATGTTAATAATAGTGCTAGTTCTAGTTCAAAAAATTCTGAAAAACAAAAGAATGATTTTGAATTCGAATACTCTGCACCTTATTCTTTGTATGAAATTAATAATAGACTTTAAAAACAAACTATTTCTACAAGATATTCTTCTTTTGATGATTTGAAAAAAGAAGTTGAAAATTTGAAAAATGAGATTAAATCTCTTAAACAAAATCAAATGATTTGTGATCATCGTCTTACTCAGATTGAAGCTGTTAATAACAAAGCTAAAAACATTGCTGAAGATAATACTCTTGCAAAACCTTTTAGTCTTGATCCTAAACAAGGTATGTTTTTAGGAATGATGCAAATTGTTACTGCTCATAACTGGTATGTTAAATGCACCATTTTGATTGATAATAGTTTTTCAATAACGAATATTGCTATGATTGATAGTGGAGCGGATGTTAGTTGCATTCAAGAAGGTCTTGTGCCAACTAAATATTTTGAAAAAACTACTCATATAGTCAAATCTGCTTCTGGTTATGCTTTAGATATAAGTATAAATTGCCTAATACTCGCATTTTTCAAAATAAAGTGTGCATTCCACATTTCTTTTTCTTGGTAAAAAATCAGTTATACCCTCCAATTATACTTGGAACCCCCTTTATAAATGCTATTTATCCTTTTACTAGCATAAATGCTAAAGGTTTTTCTGCTACTTATGAAGACAGGGATATTAGTTATACTTTCATCACTAACCCTATTTCTCGTGATATTATGAAACAAAAGCATATTGATTCTCTGCAACTTGAATTGTTTAGCATGAATATATTTGATACTTTGAAATCTACCAAAGTATAGGTTGAACAAATTGCTGTTGATATTTGTGCTGATCATCCTAGTGCTTTTGGGAATCGGAAAAAGCATATAGTTACTCTTTCATATGAAGATGATTTCTCTAAGAATGACATTCCTACTAAATCTCGTCCTTGTCAAATGAACGCCGAATTAGTTGAATTCTGCAAAAAGGAGATTGATAATTTGTTACAAATGGGATTTGATAAAACCTTCAAAATCACCTTGGTCTTGTACTGCATTTTATGTTAACAATGCGGCTGAAAAAGAACGAGGTGTTCAGATCCAAATATTTAAAGAGCATACTTATAAAACTGCTCTGAATGTCCTGTTTGGACAATATAAATGGAATGTAATGCCATTTGGTTTGAGAAATGCTCCTTCTGAATTTCAAAAAATTATGAATGATATTTTCAACCCATTTTTGGATTTCATCATTGTTTATATTGATGATATTTTTCAAAACATTTGAAACACATATCAAGCATCTAGATATTTTCAAGAAAATCGTTATACAAAATGGTTTGGTAATTTCTAAATCAAAAATGAGTTTATTTCAAACTAATGTTCGATTTCTTGGACATCTTATTTGTCAGGAAAAAGTCACCTCGATACAAAGATCAATTGACTTTGCATTAAAATTTCCTGATGTTATTACCGACAAGACTCAATTGCAAAGATTTTTGGGAAGTTTAAATTACATCTCCCCCTTTTATAAAAATTTATCTTATGATTTGGCCCCTCTTTACGACAGGCTAAAAAAGAATCATAAATCACCTTGGACTGATAGTCATACAACTTTGGTAAAAAATATTAAGTTGCGTGTCCAATCTTTACCTTGTTTAACTCTTGCTAATCCTGCCTGGCAAAAGATTATTGAGACGGATGCGTCTAACATTGGTTATGGTGGAATTTTGAAACAAATTAATCCCAATGACAAACAAGAATATTTGATTAGATTTAATTCTGGGAAATGGAGCAAAGCCTAGAAAAAATATGACACGGTGGCCCATGAAATGCTAACCATCGTTAAATGTGTGTTAAAATTTCAAAATGATTTATATAGTCAAAAGTTTTTTTAAAAAAATGATGCGCAATCTGTGAAATATATGTTTAATAAAAATTTTAAATATGATGTGTCAAAATTAATTTTTGCTAGATGGCAAGCCCAGTTAGCTCCTTTTAATTTTGAAATTCATTATAAAAAAGGAAGTGATAACTTTCTCCCGAATTTCTTATCCAGAGAATATTTATCTTCGTCATGAGTTTTCTTTCTCCCTTCTTTACTGAAAAAACTCTTATTACTATATTAAAAATAATTCCTCTTAATCGAGATGTACAAGAGATAATTTTATGGAAAATTATTGATTGAATGGTGATACACAGATCGAAGAGATCTGTCGATTTTGACGACGAAAATTATTATTACAATAACTATGATGACGCATTTGAATAAAACAAAATGTTTTGTTTGTAGGATGGACTCTCCTTGGATAACCAAGGGTCGAGGCAGAGATAATAACCCCCGAGGAAGGGGAAGATCTTCCCAGGATCATCATTAGGATCGTCATACAAATCCTCTTCAAATTCTCCAATTCTGCAAAAATATGGAAAGAATTTGATAAATGCCAAAGTCACTCAAAGTGCAACATCAACATCAATACATCTGGATGATATTCCAGAAAATAGATCATTATACGCACAACTACAATCATATTTATCTAAGAAGCAAACTGATACTTTTTCCTCTATCGCCATAGAAGATGTTGATGATATCAATTCTTTTGAAAAGGTATCAAAGAAAGAAATAACATTTCTTTTAGAAAACTCTGAAATTCAGAGAAAGAAAGAACCCTGGAATATATTCCAGCGATACTTGATTAACGGATTATATTTCCTGGCTGAGTCATATAAAACCCAATTTTACTATGAGACTATTTTAATAAATATTAGTGGTGTCGAATTTCAGCACTTCTCAGGGTACAACACTAGCGAGAATGCTTATAACTTCTCCAAAATGATTATTAAGCAGATTATATCTATTGAAGATTGGGGTATTTCCACAATGAAAGAAAGGCAGATCTACCTAAATAAGGTCTCTATGAGTTTCACCTATTGGGACAACATTAATGCTTTTGAAAAAGTCATTTACTATAATAATGGGTGACATTAGCATACTTGGGTTATTAAAATTTGCGCAAAGATATTTGCAGAATCCATCCCTAATTGGTTCTTGAACTGGTGGTCATACCACGGTCCAACAACAAATATTTTGCCTGATCCATTTCTGCAATTATATAAACAATGGGTTAAGGTTTCACCAGATCTTAACGATTTATACCACGCAGATCATATTTGCTATATTGAAAGAATCGAAAAAAATTATTTTTTAATTGAATTCTCTATTCCATGGATTCATAAATGGACCCCAGAAGTGGGATACACCGAGGAGCAAATTCCTTGTTTGTATAGAACCTTTCATCATAATTTTTGGGACAAATTGATGAAAAAGGATCCCACGACCAAGTCTTTATACGGACAAGAATTGCTAGATCTAATTGCAAGAAAGATCCAAGAATATTGTATTCTCCTCACAAGTGAATCATTGCCAACAGCTTAGTCAGGCATATTGCAAGAAAAAATTCCATTCAAGATGGAAATAAAGAAGAAATGATTAATAATTAACTAGACGAGGTCAGGAGGAATTTACTCCTCAATATTAATCAATGCGAGAAATCAGACACTTCTATGAGAAGTGAGACGAGCGATGATATCGCAGAAGATACTTAAGAAACGCAACCTGATGAATCAGCTAAACCCATTTCAGAAGATACGCTGAAAAAGGCGGAAGATTTCCTTAGAGAACTAAAGATAAAAGACAAGCTATGAAGATTATTGCCAACAGTAAAAGTCACTATCAACAGTAGATACACTGTTGATTAACAGTAAAAACATTGTTATTGTCCATAAGGGACCCATTGATAAAGGACCCACCATTGTTGTACAATATTTTTTTTCTATAAATAGGTTTAGTTTTAATTGGAGGTTGAAAAACCCTCTCTCTCTAGCATTCTCTCTTGTAAAGCTCTCTTTTGTAAAGTTTGAAGTTCGCCGGAATATTTACCGAAATAAAGTGTATAGTTCTCTTGTAGGCCTTGGAGCTGGCCACCCTTTTCAAGGTACTATTTTATTTCTGTTTTTATCTTTTGGTATTATTTCTCAGATCTGAGCCGTGACCATGCCTGGCTAAAACTTCATATCTATGTCGGATAACTAACTTCACCTTTATATCTACCATGAAAGATCTAGACTTTATCGAAATATAAATAAATTTATATATGATTTCTTGACTTGGTTATGAGATGGTGGTACAGTCAGATTTAATACAACACGTTATTGGCTTTGTCTTTGTGACTTCGTCTAGTCAGCCGTGGTTCTTAGACCATTATTGAAATGAAAAAGGGCGTCTATATGCGGTTAGAACTGCTAGACACATGGGTTCAATAAAAATACGTATTTGAATCTTGACAGGCCCTTTGCTCGGGTAAATGGAATAAAATCCTTCCATACAGTGTTAAAACTATATAAAAATTTCTATAAATTTTGATTCGAATTTAGAACCGGATGTTAGCAAGCTAGATTAAAGATGACCGTGTGGACTACCGCCCGTCTTCTGAGATCCTGCAAGTTGGTATCAACACTAGGATGATCAGCACAAAATCAACAACAATTTGTTCATAAATTAATTTAATTTGTTCCTGTACTTTAGTAGATTTCAAAGTATCAAATCTATTAATGCTAAACAATTCAAGTTGCCAACTTGCAGGATCTCAGAAGACGGGCAGTAGTCCGCGTGGTCATCATTAATCTAGCTTGCTAACATCTGGTTCTAAATCCGAATCAAAATATATACAATTTTTTATATAGTTTTATGATTGTATGGAAGGATCTTATTCCTTTTACCCGAGCAAAGGGCCTATCAAGATTCAAATTCGTATTGTTATTGAACCCATGTGTCTAGCAGTTCCAACCACGTATAGGCGCCCTTTGTCAATTCAATAACGGGCTAAGAACCACGACTGGCTAGACGAAGTCATAAAGACAAAGCCAATAACGTGTGGTATTAAATCTGACTGTACCACCATCTCAGAACCAAGTCAAGAAATCATATATAAATTTATTTATATTTAGATTAAGTCTAGATCTTTCATGGTAGATACAAAGGTGAAGTTAATTATCCGACATAGATATGAAGTTTTAGCCGGACATGGTCACGACTCAGATCTGAGAAATAATACCAAAAGATAAGAACATAAATAAAATAGTACCTTGAAAAGGGTGGCCGACTCCAAGGCCTATAAGAGAACTATACACTTTATTAACTCCGGTAAGTATTCCGACGAACTTTAAACTTTACAAAAGAGAGCTGTACAAGAGAGAGTGCTAGAGAGAGGGGTTTTCAACCTATTTCTCCAATTAAAACTAAACCTATTTATAGAAAAAAAAAATTGTACAATAATGGTGGGTCCCTTATGTATAGTTACAATGTTTTTACTGTTAATCAACAATGTATCTACTGTTGATAACGACTTTTACTGTTGGCGATAAGCTTCACAACTTATCTTTTTTCTCTAGTTCTCTGAGGAAATCTTCCATCTTTTTCAGCGTATCTTCTGAAATGGGTTTAGCTGATTCATCAGGCTGAGTTTCTTGAGTATCTTTTGCGATATCATCGCTCATCTCACTTCTCATAGAAGTGTCTGATTTCTCATATTGATTAATATTGAGGAGTAGATTCCTCCTGACCTCGTCTAGATAATTATTAATCATTTCTTCTTTATTTCCATCTTGAATGGAAATTTTTCTTGCAATATGTCTGGCTGTGCTGTCGGCAATGATTCCCTTGTGAGGAGAAATACAATATTCTTGGATCTTTCTTGCAATTAGATCCAGCAATTCTTGTTCGTATAAAGATTTGGTCGTGGGATTCTTTTTTATCAATTTGTCCCAAAAATTATTATGAAAGGTTCTATACAAACAAGGAATTTTCTCCTCGGTGAATCCCACTTCTGGGTTCGTTTATGAATCCATGGAATAAAGAATTCAATGAAAAAATAAATTTGTTCGTTTTTTCAATATAGTAAATATGATATGCGTGGTATAAATCGTTAAGATTTGGTGAAACCTTAACCCATTCTTTATATAATCGCAAAAATGGATCAGACAAAATCTTTGTTGTTGGACCGTGGTATGACCACCAGCTCAAGAACCAATATGGGATGGATTCTGCAAATATCTTTGCGCAAATTTTAATAAATCAAGTATGCTTATATCGCTCATTATTATAGTAGAGGACTTTTTCAAAAGCATTAATGTTGTCCCAATAGGTGAAACTCATAGAGACCTTATTTAGGCTGATCTGCCTTTCTTTCATTGTGGAAATACCCCAATCTTCAATAGATATAATCTGCTTAATAATCATTTTGGAGAAGTTATAAACGTTCTCGCTGGTGTTGTACCCTGAGAAGTGCTGAAATTCGACACTACCAGTATTTATTAAAATAGTCTCATAGTAAGATTGAGTTTTTAATGACTTACCCGGGAAATATAATCTTTTAATCAAGTATCGCTGGAATATCTTCCAGGGTTCTTCCTTTCTCTGAATTTCAGAGTTTTCTAAAAGAAATATTATTTCTTTCTTTGATACCTTTTCAAAAGATTTGATATCATCAATATCTTCTTTGGCGATAGAGGCAAAAGTATCACTTTGCTTCTCAAATAATATGCTTGTAGTTGTGTGTATAACGGGCTATTTTCTGGAATATCATCCAGATATTGATGATGATGTTGAACTTTGAGTGACTTTGGACTTTATCAATTTCTTTCCATATTTTTGCAGAATTGGAGAATTAAAAGAGGATCTGTATGACGATCCTGATAATGATCCTGGGAAGATCTTCCCCTTCCTCGGGGGTTATTACCCCTGCCTCGACCCTTGGTTATCCAAGGAGAGTCCATCCTACAAACAAAACATTTTGTTTTATTCAAATGCGTCATAGTAGTTATTGTAATAATAATTTTTGTCGTCAAAAATCGACGATCTCTTCGATATTATGAACAATAGAGAAGATGTCTATCACCATTCTATCGATAATTTTCCATAAAATTATCTCTTGTACATCTCGATTTAGAGAAATTACTTTTAATATAGTAATAAGAGCTTTTTCAATAAAGAAGGGAGAAAAGAAAATTCATGACGAAGACAAATATTCTCTGGATAAGAAATCTGGGAGAGAGTTATCACTTCTCTTTTTATAATGGATTTCAACATTAAAAGGAGCTAACTGCGCTTGCCATCTAGCAAAAATTAATTTTGACGCATCATGTTTAAAATATTTATTAAACATATATTTCACAGATTGGGCATCAGTTTTTATTAAGAACTTCTGGTTATATAAATCATCTTGAAATTTTAACACACTTTTAACGATGGTTAGTATTTCATGAGCCACCATGACATATTTTTTCTGGGCTTCGCTCCATTTCCCAGAATTAAATCTAATCAAATATTCCTGTTTGTCATTGGGATTAATTTGTTTCAAAATCCCACCATAACCAATGTTAGACGCATCCGCCTCAATAATCTTTTGCCAGGCAGGATTAGCAAGAGTTAAACAAGGTAAAGATTGGACACGCAACTTAATATTTTTCACCAAAGTTGTATGACTATCTGTCTAAGGTGATTTATGATCCTTTTTTAGCCTGTCATAAAGAGGCACCAAATTACGAGATAGATTTTTATAAAAGGGGAAGATGTAATTTAAACTTCCCAAAAATCTTTGCAATTGAGTCTTGTCGATAATAACTTTAGGAAATTTTGATGCAAAGTCAATTGATCTTTGTATCGGGGTGATTTTTCCCTGACAAATAAGATGTCCAAGAAATCAAACATTAGTCTGAAATATACTCATTTTTGGTTTAGAAAATACCAAACCATTTTGTGTAATGATTTTCTTGAAAGTGTCTAGATGCTTGATATGTGTTTCAAATGTTTTGAAAAATACCAAAATATCATCAATATAAACAATGATGAAATCCAAATATGAGTTGAAAATAGCATTCATAATTTTTTGAAATTTGGAAGGAGCATTTTTCAAATCAAATGGCATTACATTCCATTCGTATTGTCCAAACGAGACATTAAAAGGAGTTCTATAAGTATGCTCTTTAAATATTTGGATCTGCCAATATCCTGATTTTAAATCAAATTTTAAAAATATATTGGCGTCATATAATCTAGACAACATATCATTTTTGTTTGGAATAGGATACCTAATCCATTTTAAAAATTTGTTTAATGGTTTATAATTTATAACCAACCTGGGAACACCTCATTCTTTTCAGCCGCATTGTTAACATAAAATGCAGTACAAGACCAAGATGATTTTAATGGTTTTATCAAACCTTTTTGTAACAAATTATCAATCTCCTTTTTGCAGAATTCAACTAATTCGGCGTTCATTTGACAAGGATGAGATTTAGTAGGAATATGAAATCATCTTCATATGGAAGAGTAACTATATACTTTTTTCGATTCCAAAAAGCACTAGGATGATCAACAGAAATATCAAGAGCAATTTTTTCAGAAATTAATTTAATTTTTTCTTGTACTTTGGTAGATTTCAAAGTATCAAATATATTCATGCTAAACAATTCAAGTTGCAGAGAATCAACATGCTTTTTATCATATTATTCAAAGCATTAACATCACGAGAAATAGGGTCAGTGATGAAAGTATAACTAATATCCCTATCTTAATAAGCAGTAGAAAAACCTTTAGCATTTATGCAAGTAAAAGGATAAATAACATTTATAAAGGGGGTTCCAAGTATAATTGGAGGGTATAACTGATTTTTTACCAAGAAAAAGAAATGTGGAATGCACACTTTATTTTGACAAATGCGAGTATTAGGCAATTTATACTTTATATCTAAAGCATAACTAGAAGCATATTTGACCATATGAGTAGTTTTTTCAAAATATTTGGTTGACACAAGATCTTCTTGAATGCAACTAACATCCGCTCCACTATCAATCATAGCAATATTCGTTATTGAAAAACTATTATTAATCAAAATGGTGCATTTAACATACCATTTATGAGCAGTAACAATTTGCATCATTCCTAAAAAATACCTTGTTTAGGGTCAAGATTAAAAGGTTTTGCAAGAGTATTATCTTCAACAATGTTTTTACCTTTGTTATTAACAAATTCGATCTGAGTAAGACGATGATCACAAATCATTTGATTTTGTTTAAGAGATTTAATCTCATTTTTCAAATTTCAACTTCTTTTTTCAAATCATCAAAAGAAGAATCTCTTATAGAAATAGTTTGTTTGTAAAGTCTGTTATTAATTTCAGGCAAATAATAAGGTGCAGAGTATTCGAATTCAAAATCATTCTTTTATTTTTCAAAATTTTTTGAACTAGAACTAGCACTATTAGTAATAGCTAATTGAAAAATTTTTTTACGAAGATTATTATGAGTAACTTCTTTCAGAAAGTCTATCACATTATCAGAAGTAATAGTATTGAGATTTGAATCTTCAAGTTGAGATTGCAGTTTATCAAACCTATATTGAGATGTAGACATATAGGTGAGTTTAGATGGTATAAAGACACTTATTTAAGTCGGGTCATGGAACTTCCCGAAAATGGTTTAGAGTTTTGGAAAGCCAAATTTATTGATTGCTTACCTTCTTTATTTGCAGAAAGAGTAAAAAAGACTCTTAGAAATTCTCAAGGAATTATTCCCTATAGTGATTTTACTTATGCAAAGTTTATTGGGACTTGTACGCAAGAAGGCATAAATTTGTGCAATGAGTTAAAACTCTCAAGACAGCTTAAGATGGATAAGCTTAGAGAAAAGTCTCAATTAGGAGATTTTTATACTCAATTCGATTTACCGAATGCTTCAAAAAGCACCAATCGAGAAACTTCCAAATCAGAATCTCATAGATCTTATCATAAGAAAGGAAGATCTAGAAGAAGGACTAGAGAAGAAAGAGATGAGCGTAGGACTCATCGTAAATCTCATAGATTTACCAGGAATAGGTCAAGGCGAAATCTTGATAAGATTAAGTGTTATAAATGTGGAAAATTTGGGCATATAGCTCCAAATTGTAAGCTGGAAAAGCTTAAGACTCTAGAACTTGATGATGCTATTCAAGAGAAGATTTATAGTTTTCTATATACTTCTAGTTTCGAATCAGATTATGATGATTCTGAAGCAAGTTATGCAACAGAGGATGAGCAACCTGAGCCTTCTAAGGTTCATCAAGATTCGAATGATGCTTGCAAATGTCATGGTGATATTTGTCACTGCGAACATGATGAATTTTACAAGCTACAATCTCAGTTTGAAGACATGAATATGTTCACTATCACTGCAGACAATGTGATAGAATTTCTAAAAGAAGTTACCGATAATATTCTTCGTGAAAACATCATTCAATTGGCTGCTAGTAAAACTAGCTCTTCAACTAGTATTCCTACTGATAAAAAGGTTAAAGATGATTGTAATTATTCTGCTCCTTACTCCTTGTCTAAAGTTCATGATAGACTCTCTTCTAAACAAACCATGGTTATTCGTGATACCTCTTTTGATGATTTAAAAGGAGAAATTGAACATTTGAAGGAAGAAATTAAATTTCATAAACAAAATCATATTATTTATGATCACCATCTTACTCAGATTTAGTCTGTTAATAGCAAAGGAAAAAATAACGTTGATGAATCTACTGCTGAAGAAAATATTCTTGCCAACACTTTGAATATTGATCCAAAACAAAATATGTTTTTAGAAATGATGCAAATTGTTACAGCTCATAAATGGTATGTTAAATGTACCCTCCTATTATTCTAGGAACTCCTTTTATTAATGCAATTTATCCTTTTACTAATATAAATGCTAAAGGATTTTCTGCTACTTATAAAAATTAAGATATTAGTTATACTTTTATCACCGAGCCTATTTCTAGAGATATTAATGCTCTAATTGAAATGAAACAAAAGCATGTTGATTATTTACAACTTGAGATATTTAGTATGAATATATTCGATACTTTAAAATCTGCTAAAGTACAGGAAAAGATTAAACTCATTTCTGAAAAAATGGCCATTGATATTTGTGTTGATCATCCTAGTGCCTTTTGGAATCGGAAAAAGCATATTGTAACTCTTCCATATGAAGATGATTTCTCTGAGGAAAACATCCCTACCAAATCACGTCCTTGTCAGATTAATACCGAATTGGTTGAATTCTGCAAAACAGAAATTGAAAATTTATTACAAAAGGGGTTGATAAAGCCTTCCAAATCACCATGGTCGTGTACTGCTTTTTATGTTAATAACGCAGCAGAAAAAGAACGAGGAGTTCCCAGGTTAGTTATAAATTATAAACATTTAAATAAATTCCTAAAATGGATTAGATATCCTATTCCTAATAAAAGATATTTCTTAATCAGATTATATGATGCTAATATCTTTTTAAAATTTGATTTAAAATCTGGATATTAGCAAATCCAAATATGTAGAGACCATCCATATAGAACGACATTTAATGTTCCGTTTGGACAGTACAAATGGAATGTAATGCCTTTTGGGTTAAAAAATGCTCCCTCAGAATTTCAAAAGATAATGAATGATATTTTCAATCCCTATTTGGATTTCATCATAGTTTATATTGATGATATTTTTGTATATTCAAAGACTCTCAAAATGCATATTAAACATTTATACATTTTTAAGAAAATAGTTATTCAAAACGGTTAGGTCATATCTAAACATAAAATGAGTCTTTTTCAAACAGAAGTTAGATTTTTGGGTCATTTGATTTGTTAAGGAAAAATGACTCCTATTCAGCGATCTATTGAATTCGCATCAAAATTTCCTGATATTATTACAAATAAGACACAATTGCAGTGGTTTCTGGGAAGTTTAAACTACATTTCCCCATTTTACAAGAATTTATTTCGAGATTTAGCTCCGTTATATGACAGGCTAAAAAAAGATCATAAAAAGCCTTGGACTAATAGTCTCACAGATCTTGTAAAAACTATTAAAGAAAGAGTTAAATCTTTACCTTGTTTAACCCTTGCTAATCCTGCTTGGCCAAAGATTGTAGAGACGGATGCGTCTAATATTGGGTATGGAGGTATATTGAAACAAATTAATTCGCATAATAAAAATGAATATCTTATTCGATTTCATTAAGAAAATGGAGCGATGCTCAGAAAAAATATGCGACGGTAGCTAATGAAATGTTAACTATCGTTAAGTGCGTTTTAAAATTTCAAGATGATTTATATAATCAAATTTTTTTGATAAAAACTGATGCTCAGTCAGTCAAGTATATGTTTGATAAAGATTTTAAACATGATGCGTCTAAGTTAATTTTTGCTAGATGGCAGGCACAATTACCTCCTTTTAATTTTGAAATTCATTATAAAAAGGGAAGTGATAATTCCCTCCCAAATTTCTTATCAAGAGAATATGTTTCTTCTGATGGGTTTTCTTGACTTCTTTCTTGATAAATATTTGGTTACGATTTTGAAGGAAGTTCCTCTTAATAGAGATTTAAAGGAACTTATATTATGGAAAATTATAGACGGAATGGTGATTGATATAGTCAATAATTACATGATTGAACAAGAGCTTTATGAAAGATTTTATTGTGATGAGGTTTATAACCTCTTGAATGATTAAAAATATAACCTCTTGAATGATTAAAACTAAATGCTATTTTGCAGGATGGATCCTCCTTGGATAACCAAGGCTAGAGGAAAATGCAGTTATACTCGCGGAAGGGGAAGATCATCCCCAAGTTCATCAAGATCATCATACGGATCTTCATCATCTAGTACTCCAATTATACAAAAGGGAGGAATGAGTTTATATAACTTAAACTTTAGAGCACAAGAAAAAGTTTAATCATCAATACATCTGGAAGATATTCCAGAAAGTGATCCATTATATGCTAAATTGAAGGAGTTTCTAACTAAAAAACAAGGTGATTCTTTTGCTTGAATCGCCAAAGAAGAAGTTGATGATATCAAAACATATGAAAAGGTAGAAAAAAGAGAAATGATATTTCTCTTAGAAAACTCTGACATACAGAGAAGAGAAGAACCTTGGAAGATATTCTAGAGGTATTTAGTTAATGGGCTTTATTTCCCGGGTGAGTCATACAAAACTCATAAATATTATGAGACTCTGCTGATAAGCACAGGTGTTGAATTTCAACATTTTTCAGGATATAATACAAGTGAGAATATTTATAACTTCTCTAAAATGATTATAAAACACATCATTCATATTGAAGATTGGGGTATTTCCTCAATGACTGAAAGACAATTCAGTCTAAACAAAGTCATGGTAAGCTTTACCTATTGGGATTATATTCAGGCATTTAATAAAGTTCTCTGTTATAACAATTAGAGGCATAAACATACTTGGTTTATAAATGTATGTGCCAAGATATTTGCGAATCCTATACCAAATTGGTTTTTAAACTAGTGGTCATACCACGGGCCAACAATAAAAATATTGCCCGAACCATTTCTTAAGTTATACAAAGAATGGGTCAAGATTTCCCCAGATCTCAACAAGTTATTTCATGAAGAACATATTTGTTACTTTCAACAAATTGAACAGATATATTTTGTTATAGAATTTTCTGTTCCATGGATTTATAAATGGGTTCCGGAAGTAGATTTCACTGAGGAACAAATCCCTTGCCTATACAGAACTTATTATAATAATTTTTGGGATGAATTGATGAAGAAAGATCCGCAAACAAAGTCCATATACGGACAAGAACTGCTGGATCTAATTACGAAAACCATACACGATTATAAATCGATTCCTAATAAAGGAATTATGACTGATGACTCAACCTCCGTAAAATATATGGCTAGAAATATTTCTAATCATGATTGGAGAACAAAATGAAATGATTATGAAATATCTAGAAGCAGTAAAGAAGAAGATTCTTCTAAATATAAGTCATTACGCAAAATCAGATTCATCAATACATAGTGAAACAAGTGAAGATATGCACGAAGCCCAACAATATGAAGAAGAAAGTCCAGTCGAAGCACTGAAGAAAGCCGAAGATTTATTGGTAAAATTAAAAGACAAGGTGTAAAGCTTATGCGCGTCGGTAGCGGGTCCGCACTACTGTAGCAACACTGTTCACCAACAGTAAATACATTGTTACCAGGTTCCAGATAGGGCCCAGTATCCTGTACAAAGATGTTTTCTTTTCTTCTATAAATAGGTCTGTTTTTCTTTAATTGAGAGCAGGTTTTAGAAACCCTCTCTCCTTCTTTCTACTTTCTCTCTCCTCACTTGTAAAATATTTTCAAGTATTGTAAGCTTACCGGACTTTGGCCGGAGGAATAGTAAAGTGTACTATTTGCTACAAGGTACTTTCTTTTATTTTTTAGTTTTTATCTCTGAGTTAAACCGTGACTATGTCTGGCTAAGAAATTATATCTATACCGGATAATTAACTTCTCATTTATATAGACCATGAACGGATCTAAGCTTTATTTAAATATAGAAGAATTTTAGTATGACTTCTCGACTTGGTTCTGAGATTGAGGTACAGTCAAATCTAGTACTACTTTTATTGGCTTTGTCTTTATGACTCCGTCTGATGAGCCGTGATTTTTAGCCCGAAATTGAGTTTGATAAGTAGGGCGCCTCATACCCGGTTAGAACTATCAGACACATAGGCTTAATAAAAGTATGTATTAGCTTATTGACAGGTCCTTTGCTTGGGTAAAATAATTAAGCCATGCAGTCTGAGAAACTACGTTAAAATTCTTGTATATTTCGATTCTTATTTAGTTGGACTACCTCTAAGAATATTGACTTGCTTGATCTATGACTGGGCGGACCACCGCCAGGTCTGTGATTCTGTAACGTTTGTATCAGAGCCTTGGAACTTTCATGGTATATATATAATTGATGTGAAGAATTTTGGCATAGATATATTCTCTCTTTTATGGATCAAGAGGATATTAAAAGCACTCGACTAGAAGAGGTAGATATACTTCAAAATCTTGATATGTTAAACAAATGGACTTTTCCAAAAGTTAATATAAAAACCATTTATGATTATGGTTGGTTTGATAAGATTTCTAATAAACAGTTGATTAAAACAACTGAACAATGTTTGGCGCTAAACTCGTTCGAACAAACTATTCGTTTATTAAATAAGCGTGGTATTGAATTATATAAATCTCAGTATAAATTTTTGCATATTGGCATGGTTCAAATTGCTTTTAAACCTTTAACTCTTAAAGGTTTACCAGAGACTTTCTTAGCTGCTCTTCGAAATGCGAGAAGTTTAAATTTTTGTCAATCCTTGATGGGTTCGATAGAATCTACGGCGGCTTATTGTCGAGTTTATTTTAATGCTCAGCCCAATTTGCAGTTATCTTTGACTGATTCTAATATATTAGATGCTTTAACCTTGAATGTTATAACACATGGTTATAACTATGCACCTAGATCTGAATTAATTTGCTTATCGTATAGAATCTATTATAAATTACTTGCTACTTTGAATCCTAGATGTAAGTTATATGAAACATCTGATATTTTAGTAGAAACTAATATCGCCAGATCTAAGGTCACTACTAGAAGACCTATAAAATGGGAAGAAATTAATTTTCCTACCACTTGGATTTTAGATTCTGTTATACCCCCTGAGCAAATGACTGATGCTGTCACTAATTCTGAATATTCTCATATTAGTCAAAATTCCGATGGAAAAATTTGTATGCTGTTTGATGAAAAAAGTGTTCCTTATAGTAGAAATTCTTTTGCTTCTAATAGAAGACTGACTATTCAACATATTTCTCCGATAGAACCTTGTTATGGTCCATCAAGAAATCGCGCTGCATCATTACATACTTTATCAACAGTTATATCTGCAGAAAAACAAAAAATTAAAATTGATCCTAGGTTAAACACTGTTCAAACGAATGATAAAGCATCTGATATTTCTGATAAGGATATTCCTTCTGTATCCGATATGAATTTTAATCTTAATGATACTTAATGATGAGTGAACATCAAATTGATTTTAGTCCAAGTTCACTGGCAAGAAAATATATTCAAAATGAATTTTTAAATAAAAAATGGAACCGGTTTAAAACTTGGTTTTTTGACACTTATAGTAAAGAAGATTTATATAATATTTCTCAAGAGTTTTATGAAACTTGTGCATTACATAATCATATTATGTTTTTTCTTCCTTGATTTATAACCACTTATTTGCCTTTATTCATCAACGTTCTTGAACAATCTTACAAAGATGAATCGGGTAATATTATTCAATCCATTTATTATCCTCAAGCTCCGTTTATTTTACCAAATAATACTGGTATTACTTTTACTGCTTTTTATAAATTTATTGATATTGATGTTGCCGCGGTAAGTATAAATGAAATTAATCGTCTTATTTCTCAAAATAATTATTTGGGCTTATATGTCAAAGTTATTGGTGAACATATTTGTTCTTTAGATAAAAAATTAGATAGTCTGTCTAATCTGATTGTTCAAATTGATAGTAAGCTAAAATCTGTGAAACAAGTTTCGGAACAGGCTTCTTCGTCAGAACAGCCTGATATTCATATTCAAAGGCCCCCTGAGATTCAGGATTTTATTCTTAGACCTTTGCACGACCTTGAATATCTTCTTGATAAAAAGTTTTCTCAATTTGGTGCAAGTGCGAAATCGAGAAGTCTCGCTGATGATTTTGCAGATGAGATGAAAGCCACTTTTGATTTCTAAACTCAAATAGAAATGGAAGTTAATAAACTTCATGGGTATCCAAAGAAGAATAGTGGTAATACTGCTTATGCTAGAAACCTAGCATGCGAACATATTACTATCCTAGGCCTACTTCTCAAGATGTTTTAATAGAGGAAAGAGATTGAAATCAAACTAACACTTCTTATAGTGGAAGTGAGATTTATGAATGGAAATAATAATAATAATAGTAATAATAATAATAATAATAATAATAATAATAATAATAATAGTAATAATAGTAATAATAGTAATATGATGATTATGATGATGATGATGATTATAATAATAATCATAATAATAATAATGCAGCTGGTTCTGAATTAATCTGCTTGTCTTATAGAATCTATTTTAAATTACTTGCTACTTTGAATCCTAGATGTAAGTTATATGATACATCTGATCAAACTATTTTGGTAGAAATTAATTTCGACAGATCTAAGGTCACTACTAGAAGACCTATAAAATGGGAAGAAATTAATTTTCCTACTACTTGGATTCTAGATTCTGTTATACCCCCTGAACAACTGACAGATGCTGTCACCAATTCTGAATATTCTCATATTAGTAAAAATTTCGATGTAAAAATTTGTATGCAGTTTGATGAAAAAATATTCCTTATAGTAGACATTCTTTTGCTTCTGATAGAAGACTGGCTATTCAACATATTTCTCCGATAGAACCTTGTTATGGGCCAGCTAGAAATCGAGCAGCTTCATTGCATACTTTATCAACAGTTATTTCTTCAAAAAAACAAAAAAATAAAATTGATCCTCGGTTAAACATTGTTCAAACAAATGATAAATCATCTGATGTTTCCGATAAGGATATTCCTTCTGTATCCGAGATGGATTTTTAATCTTAGTGATGAGAGAACATCAAATTGATTTTAGTCTAGGTTCACTGGCAAGAAAATATATTCAAAGCGAATTTTTAAATGAAAAATGGAACCGATTTAAAACTCGGCTGTTTGACACTTACAGTAGAGAAGATTTAAATAATATTTCTCAAGAATTTTATGAAACTTGTGGATTACATAATCATATTATGTTCTTTGTGCCTTGGTTTATAGCCACTTATTACCTTTATTCATCAACGTTCTTGAACGATCTTGCAAAGATGAATCAGGTAAAATTATTCAATCCATTTATCCTCCTCAAGCTCCGTTTATTTTACCAAATAATACTGGTATTACTTTTACTGCTTTTCATAAATTTATTGATAATGAGGTGGCCGCAGTAAGTATTAATGAAATTAATCGACTTATTTCTCAAAATAATTATTTGGGTTTGTATGTTAAAGTCATTGGTGAACATATTTGTTCTCTAGATAAGAAGTTAGATAATCAAACTAATTTGATTATTCAAATTGATGACAAGTTAAAATCAGTGAAACAAGTCTCTGAACAGGCTTCTACGTCCAAACAGCCTGATGTCCCTATTCAAAGACCTCCTGAGATTCAAGATTTTATTCTTAGACCTCTTCATGATCTTGAAAGCCTTTTAGATAAAAAGTTTTCAGAATTTGGTGCAAGTGCGAAACCGATTAGCCTCGCTGAAGATTTTGCAGATGAAATGGAAGCCACTTTCGATTTCAAGACACAAGTGGAAATGGAAGTTAATAAACTTCATGGTTATCCAAAGAAGAATAGTGGTAATACGTATGCTAGAAAACCTAGTATGCAAACTTACTATTATCCCAGACCAACTCCTCAAGATGTTTTAATAGAGGAAAGAGATTGGAATCAAACTAACACCTCTTATAGTGGAAGCGAGATTTATGAATGGAATCTCGATGGTCTGACTGATAGATAGATAACTATTTTAGTTCATAGGATGCTTATGTATGCTACCATCTGCAAGAGCGTTAATAACACTGACATGATATTTGCAAAATGATTATTGCAGGTTTTACGGGTCAATTAAGAGGTTGGTGGGATAATTATATGACCCTTGATGAAAAGGCAACAGTCATAAACGCTAAGGCTACGGCTGAAGGAGTTGATAACCTAGGTTTTGCTTTAGTTAAAAATAAAGAAGACGCTATTTATACTTTAGTCTTGACAATCCTAGAACATTTTAGTGGTAGATTTACCAATCAATATAAAACCATTAGATCTTTACTAAATGGTCTTAGATGTAGACATTTATGTGAGTTTAGATGGTATAAAGACACTTATTTAAGTTGGATAATGGAACTTCCTGAAAATGGCTTAAAATTCTGGAAAGCCAAATTTATTTGGTTTACCTTCTTTATTTGCAGAAAGAGTGAAAAAGACTCTTAGAGATCCGCAAGGAATTATTCCCTATAGTAATTTTACCTATGGAAAGCTTATTGGGGCTTGTACTCAAGAAGGCATAAATTTGTGCAATGAGTTAAAACTCTCAAGACAACTAAAGATGGATAGGCTTAGAGAAAAGTCTCAATTGGAAGATTTTTGTACTCAGTTTGGTTTACTAGATGCTTCTAAAGGTACCAACCGAGAAACTTCTAAATCAGAATCTCATAGATCTCATCATAAGAAAAGAAGATCTAGGAGAAGGACTAGAGAAGAAAGAGATTACGTAGGGCTCATCGTAAATCTCATAGATTTACCAAGAATAGATCAAGGTGAGATCTTGATAAGATTTAAGTGTTATAAATGTGGAAAATTTGGGCATATAGCTCCAAATTGTAAGCTAGAAAAGCTTAAGACTCTAGAACTTGATGAAGATATTCAAGAGAGATTTATAGCTTTCTATATACTTCTGGTTCAGAATCAGATTATGATGATTCTGAAGCAAGTTATGCAACAGAGGATGAGTGCCCTGAGTCTTCTAAGGTTCATCAAGATTCGAATGATGCTAGCAAATGTCATGGTAATGTTTGTCACTGCGAACATTTCAATTTCATTCAGGAAAATGAAGCGTTGCTCAGAAAAAATATGCGACAGTAGCTCGTGAAATGTTAATTATCGTTAAATGCGTTTTAAAATTTCAAGATGATTTATATAATCAAAATTTTTTGATAAAAACTGATGCTCAGTCAGTGAAGTATATGTTTGATAAAGATTTTAAACATGATGTGTCCAAGTTAATTTTTGCTAGGTGGCAGGCACAATTAACCCCTTTTGATTTCGAAATTCATTATAAAAAAGGAAGTGATAATTCCCTCCCATACTTCTTATCAAGAGAATATCTTTCTTCTGATGGGTTTTGTTGACTTCTTTCATGATAAAGATTTGGTTACGATTTGAAGGCAGTTCCTCTTAACAGAGATTTAAAGGAACTTATATTATGGAAGGTTATAGACGAAATGGTAATTGATATTGTCAATAATTACATGATTGAACAATAGCTTTATGAAAGATTTTATTGTGATGAAGTTTATAACCTCTTGACTAATTAAAAATATAACCTCTTGAATGATTAAAACTAAATGCTATGTTTGCAGGATGGATCCTCCTTGGATAACCAAGTCTAGAGGAAAAGGCAGTTATACTCGCGGAAGGGGAAGATTATCCCCAAGTTCATTAAGATCATCATACGGATCTTCATCATCTAGTACTCCAGTTATACAAAAGGGAGGAATGAGTTTATATAACTTAAACTCTAGAGCACAAGAAAAAGCTTCATCATCAATACATCTGTAAGATATTCCAGAAAGTGATCCATTATATGCTAAACTACAGGAGTTTCTAACTCAAAAGCAAGGTGATTCTTTTGCTTCAATCGCCAAAGAAGAAGTTGATGATATCAAAACATATGAAAAGGTAGAAAAAATGAGAAATGATATTTCTCTTAGAAAACTCTACATAAAGAGAAGAGAAGAACCTTGGATGATATTCTAGAGGTATTTAGTTAATGGGCTTTATTTCTCTAAAATGATTATAAAACACGTCATTCATATTGAAGATTGGTGTATTTCCTCAATGACTAAAAGACAATTCAGTCTAAACAAAGTCATGGTAAGCTTTACCTATTGGGATTATATTCAGGCATTTAATAAAGTTCTCTGTTATAACAATGAGAGGCATAAACATACTTGGTTTATAAATGTATGGGCCAAGATATTTGCGAATCCTATACCAAATTGGTTTTTAAACTAGTGGTCATACCACGGGCCAACAATAAAAATATTGCCCGAACCATTTCTCAAGTTATACAAAGAATGGGTCAAAGTTTCCCCAGATCTCAACAAGTTATATCATCTAGAACATATTTGTTATTTTCATCAAATTGAACAGATATATTATTTTATAGAATTCTCTGTTCCATGGATTTATAAATTGGTTTCGGAAGTAAATTTCACTGAGGAACAAATCCCTTGCCTATACAGAACTTATTATAATAATTTTTGGAACAAGTTGATGAAGAAAGATCCTCAAAAAAAGTCCATATACGGACAAGAACTGCTGGATCTAATTACGAAAACTATACACGATTATAAATCGATTCCTAATAAAGGAATTATGACTGATGACTCAATCTCTGTAAAACATATGGCTAGAAAAATTTCTAATCATGATGAAGTAGAACAAAATGAAATGATTATGAAATATATAGAGGAAGTAAAGAAGAAGATTCTTCTAAATATAAGTCATTACGCAAAATCAGATTCATCAATGCGTAGTGAAACAAGTGAAGATATGCACGAAGCCCAACAATATGAAGAATGCACTGAAGAAAGCCGAAGATTATTTGGCAAAATTAAAGGACAAAGTGTACAGCTTATGCGCGTCGGTAGCGGGCCCGCGCTACTGTAGCAACACTGTTCACTAACAGTAAATACACTGTTACCAGGACTCAGCTAGGGGCCCAGTATCCTGTACGAAGATGCTTTTTTTTCTATAAATAGGTCTGTTTTTTTAATTGAGAGCAGGTTTTAGAAACCCTCTCTCCTTCTTTCTACTTTCTCTCTCCCCACTTGTAAAATATTTTCAATTATTATAAGCTTACCGGACTTTGGCTGGAGGAATTGTAAAGTGTGCTGTTATCTACAAGGTACTTCTTTTTAGTTTTAGTTTTATCTTTTTATCTCTGAGTTAAGCCGTGACTATTTCCGGCTAAGAAATTATATCTATGCCGGATAACTAATTTCTCTTTTATATAGACCATGAACGGATCTAAGCTTTATTTAAATATAGAAGAATTTTAATATGGGTTCTTGACTTAGTTCTGAGATTGAGGTACAGTCGGATCTAGTATTACTTTTATTGGCTTTGTCTTTGTGACTCCGTCTGATGAACCGTGGTTTTTGGCCCGAAAAAGAGTTTGATAAGTAGGGCGCCTGATACCCCGTTAGAACTATCAGACATATGGGCTCAATAAAAGTATGTATTAGCTTCTTGATAGGCCCTTTGCTTGGGTAAAATAATTAAACCATGTAGTCTGAGAAACTATGTTAAAATTCTTGTATATTTCGAATCTTATGTAGTTGGACTACCTCTAAGAATATTGACTTGCTTGATTTATGACTGGGTGAACCACCGCCTGGTCATTTCCCCATATCTCAACAAGTTATACCATCAAGAACATATTTGTTATTTTCAACAAATTGAACAAATATATTTTTTTATAGAATTTTCTTTTCCATGGATTCATAAATGGGTTCTGGAAGTAGATTTCACTGAGAAACAAATCCCTTGCCTATACAGAACTTATTATAATAATTTTTGGGACAAGTTGATGAAGAAAGATTCTCAAATAAAGTCCATATACGAGCAAAAACTGTTGGATCTAATTACAAAAACCATACACGATTATAAATCGATTCCTAATAAAGGAATTATGACTGATGACTCAACTTCCATAAAATATATGGCTAGAAAAATTTCTAATCATGATGAAGGATAACAAAATGAAATGATTATAAAATATCTAGAAGAAGTAAAAAAGAAGATTCTTCTAAATATAAGTCATTACGCAAAATCAGATTCATCAATGCGTAGTGAAACAAGTGAAGATATGCACGAAGCCCAACAATATGAAGAAGAAAGTCCAGTGGATGCGCTGAAGAAAGCCGAAGATTTTTCGGCAGAATTAAAGGACAAAGTGTAAAGCTTATGCGCGTCGGTAGCGGGCCCGCGCTACTGTAGCAACACTGTTCACTAACAGTATATACACTGTTACCAAGACCTAGATAGGGGCCCAGTATCCTGTACAAAGATGCTTTTTTTTCTATAAATAGGTCTGTTTTTCTTTAACTTAGAGCAGGTTTTAGAAACCCTCTCTCCTTCTTTCTACTTTCTCTCTCTCCACTTGTAAAATATTTTCAATTATTGTAAGCTTAACGGACTTTGGCCGGAAGAATAGTAAAGTGTGTTGTTCTTCCTTTTATTTTCTGTTTTTATCTTTGAGTTAAGCCGTGACTATGTCCGGCTAAGAAAATATATCTATGCCGGATAACTAACTTCTCTTTTATATAGACCATGAACGGATCTAAGATTTATTTAAATATAGAAGAATTTTAGTATGACTTCTTGACTTGGTTCCGAGATTGAGGTACAGTCGAAACTAGTACTACTTTTATTGGCTTTGTCTTTGTGACTCTGTCTGATGAGCCGTGGTTTTTAGCCCAAAAAAGAGTTTGATAAGTAGGGCACCTGATACCCGGTTAGAATTATCAGACACATGGGCTCAATAAAAGTATGTATTAGCTTTTTGACAGGCCCTTTGCTTGGGTAAAATAATTAAACCATGCAGTCTGAGAAACTATGTTAAAATTCTTGTATATTTCGATTCTTATGTAATTGGACTACCTCTAAGGATATTGACTTGCTTGATCTATGACTGGGCGGACCACCGCCAGGTCAGTAATCCTGTAACGTTGGTATCAGAACCTAGGAACTTTCGTGGTATATATATAATTGATGTGAAGAACTTCGACATAGATATATTCTCTCTTTTATGGATCAAGAAGATATTAAAAGCATGAGACTAAAAGAGGTAGATATACCTCAAAACCTTGATATGTTAAACAAATGGACTATTCCGAAAATTAATATAAAAACCATTTATGATTATGGTTGGTTTGATAAGATTTCTAATAAACAGTTGATTAAAACAATTGAAAAATCTTTGGCGTTAAACTCATCCGAACAAACTATTCGTTTATTAAACAAGCGTGATATTGAATTACATAAATCTCAGTATAAATTTTTGCACATTGGCATGGTTCAAATTGCTTTTAAACCTTTAACTCTTAAAGGGTTAACAAAAACTTTCTTATCTGCTCTACAGATGCGAGAAATTTAAATTTTCGTCAATCCTTGATGGGTTCAATAGAATCTACAGTGGCTTATGGTCCAGTTTATTTTAATGCTCAGCCTAATTTGCAGTTATCTTTGACTGATTCTAATATATTAGGTGCTTTAACCTTGAATGTTAAAACGCATGGTTATAACTATGCACCTGGATCTGAATTAATTTGCTTGTCATATAGAATCTATTATAAATTACTTGCTACTTTGAATCCAAGATGTAAGTTATATGATACATCTGATCAAACTATTTTAGTAGAAACTAATTTCGCCAGATCTAAGGTCACTACTAGAAGACCTATAAAATGGGAAGAAATTAATTTTCCTACCACTTGGATTTTTAGATTCTGTTAAACCCCTGAGCAAATGACCGATGTTGTCACTAATTCTGAATATTCTCATATTAATCAAAATTCCGATTGAAAAATTTATATGCAGTTTGATGATAAAAGTGTTCCTTATAGTAGACATTCTTTTGCTTCTGATAGAAGACTGGCTATTCAACATATTTCTCCGATAGAACCTTGTTATGGTCCAGCTAGAAATCGCGCTGCTTCTTTACATACTTTATCAACAGTTATATCTGTAGAAAAACAAAAGAATAAAATTGATCCTCGGTTAAACATTATTCAAACGAATGATAAAGCATCCATATTTCTGATAAGGATATTCCTTCTATATCCGAGATGGATTTTAATCTTAATGATACTTAATGATGAATGAGCATCAAATTGATTTTAGTCCAGGTTCACTGACAAGAAAATATATTCAAAACGAATTTTTAAATGAAAAATTAAACCGGTTTAAAACTTGGTTTTTTGACACTTATAGTAAAGAATATTTAAATAATATTTCACAAGAGTTTTATGAAACTTGTGCATTACATAATCATATTATGTTTTTTGTGCCTTGGTTTATAACCACTTATTTACCTTTATTCATCAACGTTCTTGAACAATCTTACAAAGATGAATAAGGTAATATTATTCAATCCATTTATCCTCCTCAAGCTCCGTTTATTTTACCAAATAATACTGGTATTACTTTTACTGCTTTTCATAAATTTATTGATAATGATGTCGCCACAGTATTTATAAATGAAATTAATCATCTTATTTCTCAAAATAATTATTTGGGTCTATATGTCAAAGTTATTGGTGAACATATTTGTTCTCTAGATAAAGAATTAGATAGCCTGTCTAATCTGATTGTTCAAATTGATGGTAAGCCAATCTGTGAAACAAGTTTCGGAACAGGCTTCTTCGTCAAAACAGCCTGATGTTCATATTCAAAGGCCCCCTGAGATTCAGGATTTTATTCTTAGACCTTTGCATGACCTTGAAAATCTTCTTGATAAAAAGTTTTCTCAATTTGGTGCAAGTGCGAAACCGATAAGTCTCGCTGAAGACTTTGCAGATGATATGGAAGCCACTTTTGATTCCAAAACTCAAATGGAAGTGGAAGTTAATAAACTTCATGGGTATCCAAAAAAGAATAGTGGTAATACTGCTTATGCTAGAAACCTAGCATGCAAACATATTATTATCCCAGGCCTACTCCTCAAGATGTTTTAATAGAGGAAAGAGTTTGGAATCAAACTAACACTTCTTATAGTGGAAGTGAGATTTATGAATGAAATCTCGATGGGTTAACTAATAGGCAGTTGACGATTATGGTTCATAGGATGCTTATGTATGCTACTATCTGCAAAAGTGTTAGTAGCACTGACAAGACCATTTGCAAGATGATTATTGCAGGATTTACCGGTCAACTAAGAGGATGGTTGGATAATTATATGCCCTCTGATGCGAAAGCAACGATAATTAATGCTAAGTCAGTAAATGAAGGAGTTGATAATTTAGGCTTTGCCCTTGTTCAAAATAGAGAAGACGTATACACTTATTTTGACTATTCTTGAACATTTTAGTGGTAGATTTACCAATCAATATGATACCATTAGATCTCTTCTAAATGGTCTTAGATGTAGACATTTAGGAGAGTTTAGATGGTATAAAAAAACTTATTTAAGTCGGGTCATGGAACTTCCCAAAAATCGTTTAGAATTTTGGAAAGCCAACTTTATTGATGGCTTACCTTCTTTATTTGCAGAAAGAATAAAAAAGACTCTTAGAAATCCTCAAGGAATTATTCCCTATAGTGATTTTACTTATGGAAAGCTTATTGGGGCTTGTAAGCAAGAAGACATAAATTTGTGCAATGAGTTAAAACTCTCAAGACAACTTAAGATGGATAAGCTTAGAGAAAAGTCTCAATTAGGAGATTTTTGTACTCAATTCGATTTACCGGATGCTTAAAAAATCACCAACCGAGAAACTTCTAAATTAGAATCCCATAGATCTCATCATAAGAAGAGAAGATCTAGAAGAAGGATTAGAGAATAAAGAGATGAGCGTAGGACTCATCGTAAATCTCATAGATTTACCAGGAATAGGTCAAGGCGAAATCTTGATAAGATTAAGTGTTATAAATGTGGAAAATTTGGGCATATAGCTCCAAATTGTAAGCTAGAAAAGCTTAAGACTTTAGAACTTGATGATGATATTCAAGAGAAGATTTATAGTTTTCTATATACTTCTGGTTCCGAATCAGATTATGATGATTCTGAAGCAAGTTATACAACAGAAGATGAGCAACCTGAGACTTCTAAGGTTCATCAAGATTCGAATGATGCTTGCAAATGTCATGGTGATGTTTGTCACTACGAACATGATAAATTCTACAAGCTACAATCTCAGTTCGAAGACATTAATATGTTCACTATCACTGCAGACAATGTAATAGAACTTCTAAAAGAAGTTACCGATAATACTCTTCGTGAAAAGATCATTCAATTGGCTGCTAGTAAAACTAGCTCTTCAACTAGTATTCCTACTGATAAAAAGGTTAAAGATGATTTTAATTATTCTACTCCTTACTCCTTGTCTAAAGTTCATAATAGACTCTCTTCTAAACAAATCATGGTTATTCGTGATACCTTTTTTGATGATTTAAAAGGAGAAATTGAACATTTGAAGGAAGAAATTAAATTTCTTAAACAAAATCATATTATTTATGATCACCGTCTTACTCAGATTGAGTCTGCTAATAGCAAAGGAAAAAATAACGTTGATGAATCTACTGCTGAAGAAAATATTCTTGCCAACACTTTGAATATTGATCTGAAACAAAATATGTTTTTAGGAATGATGCAAATTGTTACAGCTCATAAATGGTATGTTAAATGTACTATATTAATTGATAATACTTTTTCTATAACTAACATTGCTATGATTGGTAGTGGCGCTGATGTGAGTTGCATTCAAGAAGGTCTTATACCTACTAAATATTTTGAAAAAAACAACTCATATGGTTAAATCTGCATCTGGTAATGCTTTAGATATAAAGTATAAATTATCTAATACTCGTATTTGCCAGAATAAAGTTTGTATTCCTCACTTCTTTTTCTTAGTAAAAAATTAGTTATACCCTCCTATTATTCTAGGAACTCCTTTTATAAATGCAATTTATCCTTTACTAATATAAATGCTAAATGATTTTCTTCTACTTATAAAAATCAAGATATTAGTTATACTTTTATCACCGAGCCTATTTCTAGAGATATTAATGCTCTAATTGAAATGAAACAAAAGCATGTTGATTATTTACAGGTTGAGATATTTAGTATGAATATATTCGATACTTTAAAATCTGCTAAAGTACAAGAAAAAATTAAACTCATTTCTGAAAAAATGGCCATTGATATTTGTGCTGATCATCTTAGTGCCTTTTGGCATCGGAAAAAGCATATTGTAACTCTTCCATATGAAGATGATTTCTCTGAGGTAAATATCCCTACCAAATCACGTCCTTGTCAGATGAATACCGAATTGGTTGAATTCTGCAAAACAGAAATTGATAATTTATTACAAAAGGGGTTGATAAAGCCTTCCAAATCACCATGGTCGTGTATTGCTTTTTATGTTAATAACGCAGAAGAAAAAGAGTGAGGTGTTCCCAGGTTAGTTATAAATTATAAACCTTTAAATAAAATTTTAAAATGGATTAGATATCCTATTCCTAATAAAAGAGATTTATTAACCAGATTATATGATGCTAATATCTTTTCAAAATTTGATTTAAAATCTGGATATTGGCAAATCCAAATATTTAGAGACCATTCATAGAGAACGACATTTAATGTTCCGTTTGGACAGTACGAATGGAATGTAATGCCTTTTGGGTTAAAAAATGCTCCCTCAGAATTTCAAAAGATAATGAATGATATTTTCAATCCCTATTTGGATTTCATCATAGTTGATATTGATGATATTTTGGTTTACTCAAAGACTCTTGAAATGCATATTAAGCATTTAGACATTTTTAAGAAAATAGTTATTCAAAATGGTTTGGTTAAATCTAAACCTAAAATGAGTCTTTTTCAAACAGAAGTTAGATTTTTGGGTCATTTGATTTGTCAAGGAAAAATGACTCCTATTCAGCGATCTATTGAATTTGCATCAAAATTCCCTGATATTATCCAAAGATTGTAGAGACGGATACGTCTAATATTGGGTATGGAGGTATATTGAAACAAATTAATTCGCATGATAAAAATGAATATCTTATTCGATTTCATTCAGGAAAATGAAGCGATGCTCAAAAAAAATATGCGACGGTAGCTCATGAAATGTTAACTATCGTTAAGTGCATTTTAAAATTTCAAGATGATTTATATAATCAAAATTTTTTGATAAAAACTGATGCTCAGTCAGTCAAGTATATGTTTGATAAAGATTTTAAACATGATGTGTCTAAGTTAATTTTTGCTAGGTGGCGGGCACAATTAGCCCCTTTTGATTTCGAAATTCATTATAAAAAGGGAACTGATAATTCCCTCCCAGACTTCTTATCAAGAGAATAGCTTTCTTCTGATGGGTTTTCTTGATTTCTTTCCTGATAAAGATTTGGTTACGATTTGAAGGCAGTTCCTCTTAATAGAGATTTAAAGGAACTTATATTATGGAAAATTATAGACGGAATGGTAATTGATATCGTCAATAATTACATGATTGAACAAGAGCTTTATGAAAGATTTTATTGTGATGAAGTTTATAACCTCTTGACTGATTAAAAATATAACCTCTTGAATGATTAAAACTAAATGCTATGTTTGCAGGATGGATCCTCCTTGGATAACCAAGGCTAGAGGAAAAGACAGTTATACTCGCGGAAGGGGAAGATCATCCCCAAGTTCATCAAGATCATCATACAGATCTTCATCATCTAGTACTCCAATTATACAAAAGGGAGGAATTAGTTTATATAACTTAAACTCTAGAGCACAGGAAAAAGCTTCATCATCAATACATTTGGAAGATATTCTAGAAAGTGATCCATTATACGCTAAACTATAGGAGTTTCTAACTCAAAAACAAAGTGATTCTTTTGCTTCAATCGCCAAAGAAGAATTTGATGATATCAAAACATATGAAAAGGTAGAAAAAATAGATATGATATTTCTCTTAGAAAACTCTGACATATAGAGAAGAGAAGAACCTTGGAAGATATTCCAAAGGTATTTAGTTAATGGGCTTTATTTCCCGGGTGAGTCATACAAAACTCGAAAATATTATGAGACTCTGCTGATAAGCACAAGTGTTGAATTTCAACATTTTTCAGGATATAATACATGTGAGAATGTTTATAACTTCTCTAAAATGATTATAAAACACGTCATTCATATTGAAGATTGGGGTATTTCCTCAATGACTGAAAGACAATTCAGTCTAAACAAAGTCATGGTAAGCTTTACCTATTGGGATTATATTCAGGCATTTAATAAAGTTATCTGTTATAACAATAAGAGGCATAAACATACTTGGCTTATAAAAGTATGTGCCAAGATATTTGCGAATTCTATACCAAATTGATTTTTAAACTGGTGGTCGCGTCATACCACGGGCCAACAATAAAAATATTGGTCGAACCATTTCTCAAGTTATACAAAGAATGAGTCTTATTTTTATTATTAGTATTACTATTACTATTACTATTGTTATTACTATTATTATTACTATTTTATTATTATTATTATTATTATCATTATTATGAATTTTTAAGTGATAAATGGAACCATTTTAAAACATGGTTTTTTGACTCTTATAGTGCTGATGATTTAAATAATATCTTTCGAGAGTTTTATGAAACTTGTGCTTTACATAATCAAATTATGTATTTTGTGGTGTTTTATGAAATTTGTGCTTTACATAATCAAATTATGTATTTTGTGTCTTGGTTTATAACCACTTATCTTCCTTTATTCATCAAAGTTCTAGAACGATCTTATAAAGATGAATCTGGTAATATTATTAAGGCTGTTTATCCTCCTCAGTCATCTTTTACTTTACCTAATAATACTGGTATCACTTTTACTGCCTTTCAAAAAATTGTTGAAGAAGATGTTACGGCAGTCAGCATCAATGAAATTAATAACTTGATTTCTCAAAATAATTTTTTGGGACTTTATGCTAAAGTTTTGGCTGAACATATTGGTTCGCTTGAATTTTTTTTGGATGAATTGACTACTTTGATTATTCAAATAAAAAATGATTTAAAAGTTTTTGATAAAGCTTCGACTTCTAAAACTAATTCCGAAGCTCTTACTATGTCTACCTCTGTGCAGAGGCCCACTGAGATTAAGGATTTTAAATTCAAATCGATGTATGATTTCGAAGAACTTCTTGATAAAAAGTTTTCGGATTTTAAAGCTAACCCTATAGATTTGTCTGAAAATTTTGCAGATAAAATGGAAAACACTTTTGATTTTAAAAATCATGTTTCTTCAGAATTTAATAAACTTCGCAGTTATCCCAAGAAGAATAGTGGTAATCCTAAGTTTGCTCATAAACCTAGCATGCAAACCTATTATTATTCCAGGCCAACTCCTCAGGATGTGCTTACAGAGGAACGCGACTGGAATCAGACCAATACCTCTTATAGTGGTTTTGAAATTTATGAGTGGAATCTCGACGGGTTAACTGATAGACAGCTAACTATTCTCGTTCATAGAATGCTTATGTATGCAACCATTTGTAAAAATGTTAAAACACAGATAGAAATTTATGCAAAATGATTATTGCAGGTTTTGCTGGCCAACTTAGAGGTTGGTGGGATAATTATATGAGCCTTCAGCAAAAGGCTGTTGTAATTAATGCTACTTCGAGTAGTGAAGGTTTTGATAACTTGGGCATGCCTCTAGTTGCTAATAGAGAAGACGTTGTTTATACTCTAGTCTTAACCATCCTAGAACATTTTAATGATAGATTCACCAATCAGTACGAGACTGTTCCTACCTTGTTGAATGGTCTACGATGTAAAACCTTGGGAGAATTTAGATGGTTTAAAGATACTTATATGAGTAGGGTGATGGAACTACCCGAAAACATTTATGAGCATTGGAAAGCTAATTTTATAGATGGCCTTCCCTCCTTATTTGCCGAGTGTGTTAAAAGGATTCTGAGAAATGCTCTTGGAGAAATCCCGTATAAAGATTATACTTATGGTAAGCTGATAGGAGTTTGTAATCAGGAAGGTATAAACTTGTGCAATGAATTGAAACTCTCCAGATAGCTTAAGATTGACACGCTCAAGGAAAGATCTCAGATGTGAGACTTTTGTACCCAGTTCGATTTACCTGATGCTCCGACTAATAGCAGGAGAAAACATAGAGATTCTAGAGACTCCAATCCTGATAGACCTCATAGAAAGAAGAGATCTAGATATAGATCTAAAGAAGAGCGGGGCGCTAGAAAAACCTTTCGCAAGGCTAATAGATTTATCAAGACTAGATCTAAGCGTGAGCTCGCCAAGATTAAGTGTTATAAGTGTGATAATTTCGGTCATATAGCACCTAATTGTAAGCTTGAAAATTTGAAGATCTTAGAATTAGATGAGGATATTCATGATAAGGTTTATAGTTTCTTATATACTTCTGGTTCTGAATCCGATTATGATTCTAACTCAGGCTTCGAAGAAGAGATTGATTTACCTGAATTATGTGATAATAATCAGCGTGATAATAATCAACATGATAATATGAATACTTGCAATACTTGCCATGGTGATACTTGCTTATGTGAAAATGATGAGTTTTTTTATAAACTGCAATCTCAATTTGAAGATTTAAATCTAAATACTATTACTTTTGATACTGTGATAGAACTTCTGAAAGAAGTTACTGATAATAATCTTCGTAAAAAAATTATTCAGTTAGATGTTTATAATAGTGCTAGTTCTAGTTCAAAAAATTCTGAAAAAAAAAGAATGATTTTGAATTCGAATACTCTGCACCTTATTCTTTGTCTGAAATTAATAATAGACTTTAAAAACAAACTGTTTCTACAAGAGATTCTTCTTTTGATTTGAAAAAAGAAGTTGAAAATTTGAAAAATGAGATTAAATCTCTTAAACAAAATCAAATGATTTGTGATCATCGTCTTACTCAGATTGAAGCTATTAATAACAAAGGTAAAAACATTGCTGAAGATAATACTCTTGCAAAACCTTTTAATATTGATCCTAAACAAGGTATGTTTTTAGGAATGATGCAAATTGTTATTGCTCATAACTGGTATGTTAAATGCTCCATTTTGATTGATAATAGTTTTTCAATAACGAATATTGTTATGATTGATAGTGGAGCGGATGTTAATTGCATTCAAGAATGTCTTGTGCCAACTAAATATTTTGAAAAAACTACTCATATGGTCAAATATGCTTCTGGTTATGCTTTAGATATAAAGTATAAATTGCCTAATACTCGCATTTGCCAAAATAAAGTGTGCATTCCACATTTCTTTTTCTTGGTAAAAAAATCAGTTATACCCTCCAATTATACTTGGAACCCCCTTTATAAATGCTATTTATCCTTTTTCTAGCATAAATGCTAAAGGTTTTTCTGCTACTTATGAAGACAGGGATATTAGTTATACTTTCATCACTGACCCTATTTCTCGTGATATTATGAAACAAAAGCATATTGATTCTCTGTAACTTGAATTGTTTAGCATGAATATATTTGATACTTTGAAATCTACCAAAGTACATGAAAAAATTAAATTAATTTCTGAACAAATTGCTGTTGATATTTGTGCGGATCATCCTAGTGCTTTTGGGAATCAGAAAAAGCATATAGTTACTCTTTCATATGAAGATGATTTCTCTAAGAATGTCATTCCTACTAAATCTCGTCCCTGTCAAATGAACGCCGAATTAGTTGAATTCTGCAAAAAGGAGATTGATAATTTGTTACAACAGGGGTTGATAAAACCTTCAAAATCACCTTGGTCTTGTACTGCATTTTATGTTAACAATGCGGCTGAAAAAGAACGAGGTGTTCAGATCCAAATATTTAAAGAGCATACTTATAAAACTACTTTTAATGTCCCGTTTGGACAATACAAACGGAATGTAATGCCATTTGGTTTGAGAAATGCTCCTTCCGAATTTCAAAAAATTATGAATGATATTTTCAACCCATTTTTGAATTTCATCATTGTTTATATTGATGATATTTTGATATTTTCCAAAACATTTGAAACACATATCACGCATCTAGACATTTTCAAGAAAATCGTTATACAAAATGGTTTGGTAATTTCTAAACCAAAAATGAGTTTAGTTCAAACTAATGTTCGATTTCTTAGACATCATATTTGTCAGGGAAAAGTCACCTCGATACAAAGATCAATTAACTTTGCATCAAAATTTCCTGATGTTATTACCGACAGGACTCAATTGCAAAGATTTTTGGGAAGTTTAAATTACATCTCCCCCTTTTATGAAAAATTATCTTGTGATTTGGCCCTCTTTACGACAGGCTAAAAAAAGATCATAAATCACCTTGGACTGATAGGCATAAAACTTTGGTAAAATATATTAAGTTGCATATCCAATCTTTACCTTGTTTAACTCTTGCTAATCCTGCCTGGCAAAAGATTATTGAGACGGATGCATCTAACATTGGTTATGGTGGGATTTTGAAACAAATTAATCCCAAAGACAAACATGAATATTTGATTAGATTTAATTTTGGGAAATGGAGCGAAGCCCAGAAAAAATATGCCACGGTGGCTCATGAAATGCTAACCATCGTTAAATGTGTGTTAAAATTTCAACATGATTTATATAATCAAAAGTTTTTAATAAAAATCGATGCGCAATCTGAGAAATATATGTTTCATAAAGATTTTAAACATGATGCGTCAAAATTAATTTTTGCTAGATGGCAAGCCCAGTTAGCTCCTTTTAATTTTGAAATTCATTATAAAAAAAGAAGTGATAACTTTCTCCTAGATTTCTTATCCAGAGAATATTTGTCTTCGTCATGAGTTTTCTTTCTCCCTTATTTACTGAAAAAACTCTTATTACTATATTAAAAATAATTCCTCTTAATCGAGATGTACAAGAGATAATTTTATGGAAAATTATCGATTGAATGGTGATACACATCTTCTCTATTGTTCATAATATCGAAGAGATCGTCGATTTTGACAACGAAAATTATTATTACAATAACTACGATGACGCATTTGAATAAAACAAAATGTTTTGTTTGTAGGATGGACTCTCCTTGGATAACCAAGGGTCGAGGCAGGGTTAATAACCCCCGTAGAAGGGGAAGATCTTCCCAGGATCATCATCAGGATCGTCATACGGATCCTCTTCTAATTTGCCAATTCTGCAAAAATATGGAAAGAATTTGATAAATGCCAAAGTCACTCAAAGTGCAACATCAACATCAATACATCTGGATGATATTCCAGAAAATAGACCTTTATACGCACAACTACAATCATATTTATCTGAGAAGCAAACTGATACTTTTTCCTCTATCGCCATAGAAGATGTTGATGATATTAACTCTTTTGAAAAGGTATCAAAGAAAGAAATAACATTTCTTTTAGAAAACTCTGAAATTCAGAGAAAGGAAGAACCCTGGAAGATATTCCAACGATACTTGATTAATGGATTATATATCCTGGCAGAGTCATATAAAACCTGATGTTACTATGAGACTATTTTAATAAATACAGGTGGTGTCGAATTTCAGCACTTTTCACGGTACAACACTAGCGAGAATGCTTATAACTTCTCCAAAATGATTATTAAGCAGATTATATCTATTGAAGATTGAGGCATTTCCACAATGAAAGAAAGGCAGATCAGCCTAAATAAGGTCTCTATGAGTTTCATCTATTGGGACTACATTAATGCTTTTGAAAAAGTCTTTTACTATAATAATGAGCGACATAAGCTTACTTGGGTTGTTAAAATTTGCGCAAAGATATTTGCAGAATCCATCCCTAATTGGTTCTTGAACTGGTGGTCATACCACGGTCCAACAACAAATATTTTGCCTGATCCATTTCTGCAATTATATAAACAATGGGTTAAGGTTTCACCAGATCTTTAATGATTTATACCACGCAGATCATATTTGCTATATTGAAAAAATCGATTTTTTATTTTATTTTTAATTGAATTCTCTATTTCATGGATTCATAAATGGACCCTAGAAGTGGGATACACCGAGGAGCAAATTTCTTGTTTGTATAGAACCTTTCATCATAATTTTTGGGACAAATTGATGAAAAAGGATCCCACGACCAAGTCTTTATACGGACAAGAATTGCTGGATCTAATTGCAAGAAAGATCCAAGAATATTGTATTTCTCCTCATATGGGAATCATTGCCAACAGCTTAGTAAGGCATATTGCAAGAAAAATTCCATTCAAGATGGAAATAAAGAAGAAATGATTAATAATTAACTAGACGAGGTCAGGAGGAATTTACTCCTCAATATTAATCAATGCGAGAAATCAGACACTTCTATGAGAAGTGAGACGAGCGATGATATCGCAGAAGATACTCAAGAAATGCAACATGATGAATCAGCTAAACCCATTTCAGAAGATACGCTGAAAAAGGCGAAAGATTTCCTTAGTGAACTAAAGATAAAAGACAAGCTGTGAAGCTTATCGCCAATAGTAAAAGTCACTATCAACAATAGATAAACTGTTGATTAACAGTAAAAACATTGATATTGTACATAAGGGACCCATTGATAAGGGACCCACCATTGTTGTACAATATTTTTTTTCTATAAATAGGTTTAGTTTTAATTGGAGAAGGAGGTTGAGAAACCTTCTCTCTCTCTAGCACTCTTTCTTGTAAAGCTCTCTTTTGTAAAGTTTGAAGTTCGCCGGAATATTTACCGAAGTTAATAAAGTGTATAGTTCTCTTATAGGCCTTGGAGCTGGCCACCCTTTTCAAGGTACTATTTTATTTCTGTTTTTATCTTTTGGTATTATTTCTCAGATCTGAGCCGTGACCATGCCTGGCTAAAACTTCATATCTATGTCGGATAACTAACTTCACCTTTATATCTACCATGAAAGATCTAGACTTTATCTAAATATAAATAAATTTATATATGGTTTCTTGACTTGGTTCTGAGATGGTGGTACAGTCAGATTTAATACAACACGTTATTGGCTTTGTCTGTGTGACTCCGTCTAGCCAGCCGTGGTTCTTAGCCCATTATTGAGTTGAAAAAGGGCGTCTATATGCGGTTAGAACTGCTAGACACATGGGTTCAATAACAATACGTATTTGAATCTTGACAGGCCCTTTGCTCTGGTAAACGGAATAACATCCTTCCATACAGTTTTAAAACTATATAAAAATTTCTATATATTTTGATTTGAAATTTGAACCGGATGTTAGCAAGCTAGATTAAAGATGACAGTATGGACTACCGCCCGTCTTCTGAGATCTGCCTTTCTTTCATTATGGAAATACCCCAATCTTCAATAGATATAATTTGCTTAATAATCATTTTGGAGAAGTTATAAAAACATTCTCGCTGGTGTTTTATCCTGAGAAATGCTGAAATTCGACACTACCAGTATTTATTAAAATAGTCTCATAGTAAGATCGAGTTTTATATGACTTACCCGGGAAATATAATTCGTTAATCAAGTATCGCTGGAATATCTTCCAGGGTTCTTCCTTTCTCTCAATTTCAGAGTTTTCTAAAAGAAATATTATTTCTTTCATTGATACCTTTTTAAAAGATTTGATATCATCAATATCTTCTTTGGCGATAAAGGCAAAAGTATCACTTTGCTTCTCAAACAAATATGCTTGTAGGTGTATGTATAACGGGCTATTTTCTGGAATATCATCCAGATGTATTGATGATGATGTTGAACTTTGAGTGACTTTGGAATTTATCAATTTCTTTCCATATTTTTGCAGAATTAGAGAATTAAAAGAGGATCCGTATGACGATCCTGATGATTATCCTGGGGAAGATCTTCCCCTTCCTCGGGGGTTATTACCCCTGCCTCGACCCTTGGTTATCCAAGGAGAGTCCATCCTACAAACAAAACATTTTGTTTTATTCAAATGCGTCATAGTAGTTATTGTAATAATAATTTTTGTGGTCAAAATCGACGATCTCTTCGATATTATGAACAATAGAGAAGATGTCTATCACCATTCTATCGATAATTTTCAATAAAATTATCTCTTGTAAATCTCGATTGAGAGAAATTACTTTTAATATAGTAATAAGAGTTTTTTCAATAAAGAAGGGAGAAAATAAAACTCATGACGAAGACAAATATTCTCTGGATAAGAAATCTGGGAGAGAGTAATCACTTCTTTTTTTATAATGGATTTCAAAATTAAAAGGAGCTAATTGCGCTTGCCATCTAGGAAAAATTAATTTTGACGCATCATGTTTAAAATCTTTATTAAACATATATTTCACAGATTGGGCATCAGGTTTTATTAAGAACTTCTGGTTATATAAATCATCTTGAAATTTTAACACACTTTTAACAATGGTTAGTATTTCATGAGCCACCATGACATATTTTTCTAGGCTTCGCTCCATTTCCCATAATTAAATCTAATCAAATATTTCTGTTTGTCATTGGGATTAATTTGTTTCAAAATCCCACCATAACCAATGTTAGACACATCCGTCTCAACAATCTTTTGCCAAGCAGGATTAGCAAGAGTTAAAGAAGGTAAAGATTGGACACGCAACTTAATATTTTTCACCAAAGTTGTATGACTATCTGTTTAAGGTGATTTATGATCCTATTTTAGTCTGTCGTAAAGAGGGGCCAAATCACGAGATAAATTTCTATAAAAGGGGAAGATGTAATTTAAACTTCGCAAAAATCTTTGCAATTGAGTCTTGTCGATAATAACTTCAGGAAATTTTGATGCAAAGTCAATTGATCTTTGTATCGGGGTGACTTTTCCCTGACAAATAAGATGTCCAAGAAATCAAACATTAGTCTAAAATAAATTTATTTTTGGTTTAGAAAATACCAAACCATTTTGTGTGACGATTTTCTTGAAAATGTCTAGATGCTTGATACGCGTTTCAAATGTTTTGGAAAATACCAAAATATCAACAATATAAACAATGATGAAATCCAAATATGGGTTGAAAATATCATTCATAATTTTTTGAAATTCGGAAGGAGCATTTTTCAAATCAAATGGCATTACATTCCATTCGTATTGTCCAAACGGGACATTAAAAGGAGTTCTATAAGTATGCTCTTTAAATATTTGGATCTGCCAATATCCTGATTTTAAATCAAATTTTAAAAATATATTGGCGTCATATAATCTAGACAACATATCCTTTTTGTTTGGAATAGAATACCTAATCCATTTTAAAAATTTGTTTAATGGTTTATAATTTATAACCAATCTGGGAACACCTCATTCTTTTTCAGCCGCATTGTTAACATAAAATGCAGTACAAGACCAAGATGATTTTAATGGTTTTATCAAACCTTTTTGTAACAAATTATCAATCTCCTTTTTGCAGAATTCAACTAATTCGGCGTTCATTTGACAAGGATGAGATTTTGTAGGAATATGAAATCATCTTCATATGGAAGAGTAACTATATACTTTTTTCGATTCCAAAAAGCACTAGGATGATCAACACAAATATCAAGAGCAATTTGTTTAGAAATTAATTTAATTTTTCTTGTACTTTGGTAGATTTCAAAGTATCTAATATATTCATGCGAAACAATTCAGTTGCAGAGAATCAATATGCTTTTTATCATATTAATCAAAACATTAATATCACGAGAAATAGGGTCAGTGATGAAAGTATAACTAATATCCCTATCTTCATAAGTAGTAGAAAAACCTTTAGCAGTTATGCTAGTAAAAGGATAAATAACATTTATAAAGGGGGTTCCAAGTATAATTGGAAGGTATAACTGATTTTTTACCAAGAAAAAGAAATGTGGAATGCACACTTTATTTTGACAAATGCGAGTATTAGGCAATTTATACTTTATATCTAAAGCATAACTAGAAGCATATTTGANATAAAGGGGGTTCCAAGTATAATTGGAGGGTATAACTGATTTTTTTACCAAGAAAAAGAAATGTGGAATGCACACTTTATTTTGGCAAATGCGAGTATTAGGCAATTTATACTTTATATCTAAAGCATAACCAGAAGCAGATTTAACCATATGCGTAGTTTTTTCAAAATATTTAGTTGGCACAAGACCTTCTTGAATGCAACTAACATCCGCTCCACTATCAATCATAGCAATATTCGTTATTGAAAAACTATTATCAATCAAAATGGTGCATTTAACATACCATTTATGAGCAGTAACAATTTGCATCATTCCTAAAAACATACCTTGTTTAGGGTCAAGATTAAAAGGTTTTGCAAGAGTATTATCTTCAACAATGTTTTTACCTTTGTAATTAACAACTTCGATCTGAGTAAGACGATGATCACAAATCTTTTGATTTTGTTTAAGAGATTTAATCTCATTTTTCAAATTTTCAACTTCTTTTTTCAAATCATCAAAAGAAGAATCTCTTATAGAAATAGTTTGTTTGTAAAGTATGTTATTAATTTCAGGCAAATAATAAGGTGCAGAGTATTCGAATTCAAAATCATTCTTTTATTTTTCAGAATATTTTGAACTAGAACTAGCATTATTATTAATAGCTAATTGAATAATTTTTTTACGAAGATTATTATCAGTAACTTCTTTCAGAAAGTCTTTCACATTATCAGAAGTAATAGTATTTAGATTTAAATCTTCAAATCGAGATTGCAGTTTATAAAAAAACTCATCATTTTAATATAAGCAAGTATCACCATGGCAAGTATTGCAAGTATTCATATTATCATGATGATTATTATCACGCTGATTATTATCAGATAATTCAGGTAAATCAATCTCTTCTTCGGAGCCTAAGTTAGAATCATAATCAGATTCAAAACCAGAAGCATATAAGAAACTATAAACCTTATCATGAATATCCTCATCTAATTCTAAGATCTTCAGCTATTCAAGCTTACAATTGGGTGCTATATGACCGATATTACCACACTTATAACACTTAATCTTGGCGAGCTCACGCTTAGATCTATTCTTGGTAAATCTATTAGCCTTGCGAAAGGCTTTTCTAGCGCCCTGCTCTTCTTTAGATCTATATCTAGATCTCTTCTTTCTATGAGGTCTATCAAGATTGGAGTCTCTAGAATCTCTATGTTTTTTCCTGCATTAGCTGGAGCATCAGGTAAATCGAACTGGGTACAAAAGTCTCACATCTGAGATCTTTCTTTGAGCTTGTCAATCTTAAGTTGTTTGGAGAGCTTCAATTCATTGCACAAGTTTATACCTTCCTGAGTACAAACTCCTATCAGCTTACCATAAGTATAGTCTTTATACAGGATTTCTCCAAGATCATTTCTCAAAATCCTTTTAACACGCTCGGCAAATAAGGGGGGAAGACCATCTATAAAATTAGCTTTCCAATGCTCATAACTGTTTTCGGGTAGTTCCATCACCCTACTCATATAAGTATATTTATACCATCTAAATTCTCCCAAGGTTCTACATCGTAGACCATTCAACAGGGTACGAACAGTCTCGTACTGATTGATGAATCTACCATTAAAATGTTCTAGGATGGTTAAGACTAGAGTATAAACAACGTCTTCTCTATTAGTAACTAGTGCCATGCCCAAGTTATCAACACCTTCACCACTCGAAGTAGCATTAATTACAACAGCCTTTTGCTCAAGGCTCATATAATTATCCCACCAACCTCTGAGTTGGCCAGTAAAAGCTACAATAATTATTTTGTAAATATTTCTATCTGTGTTTTTAACATATTTACAGATAGTTGCATACATAAGCATTCTATGAACGAGAATAGTTAGATGTCTATCAGTCTGCCCATCTAGATTCCACTCATAAATTTTAGAACCACTATAAGAGGTATTGGTCTGATTCCAGTCGCGTTCCTCTATAAGCTCATCCTGAGGAGTTGGCCTGGAATAATAATAAGTTTGCATGCTAGGTTTATGAGCAAACTTAGGATTACCACTATTCTTCTTGGGATAACCACAATGTTTATTGGTTTCTAAAGAAGCATGATATTTAAAATCAAAAGTGTTTTCCATTTCATCTGTAAAATTTTCAGACAGATCTATAGGGTTAGCTTTAAAATCCGAAAACTTTTTATCAAGAAGTTCTTCGAAATAATACATCGATTTGAATTTAAAATTCTTTATCTCAGGGGGCCTCTGCACAGAGGTAGACATAGTAAGAGCTTCAGAATTAGTTTTAGAAGTCGAAACTTTATCAAAAGCTTTTAAGTCATTTTTTGTTTGAATAATCAAAGTAGTTAATTCATCCAATTTTTTTATCGAGCGAACCAATATGTTCACCCAAAACTTTAACATAAAGTCCCAAATAATTATTTTGAGAAATCAAGTTATTAATTTCATTGATGCTGATTGCTGTAACATCTTCTTCAACAAATTTTTGAAAGGCAGTAAAAGTGATACCAATATTATTAGGCAAAAGAAAAGATGATTGAGGAGGATAAATAACCTTAATAATATTACCAGATTCAACTTTATATGATCGTTCAAGAACGTTGATGAATAAAGGACGATAAGTGGTTAAACCAAGGCACAAAATACATAATTTGATTATGTAAAGCACAAGTTTCATAAAACTCTTGAGATATATTATTTAAATCATCAACACTATAAGAGTCAAAAAACCATGTTTTAAAATGGTTCCATTTATCACTTAAAGATTCATTTTGAATGTACTTTCTTGCCAGGGAACCTGGACTAAAGTTTGTTTGGTGTACATTCATCATCAAGTATCGTTAGGGTTAAAATCCATTTCGAATGCCGAAGGAATATCCTTGTCAGAAATATCTGAAGAATTACCATGAGTTTGAACAATATTCAAACAAGGATCGATTTTTATTTTATTCTTATCAAAGGATATAAGAGAAGGTATGGTATGTAACAAAGCAGCACGATTACGAGTTGGACCATACATCGGTTCAACCGACGAAATATGTTGAATAGCAAGAACTCTTCTATCAGAAAATGAATGTCTATTATAAAGAACACTCTTATCATCAAACTGAATACAAATCTTACCATCATAATTATGAGTAATATGAAAATATTCAGAATTAGTAACTGCATGAGCCATCTGGCTAGGAGGTATAACCGATTTCAAAGTCCAAGTAGTAGGAAAATTAATTTCTTCCCATTTTATAGGTGTTTTAGTAGTGACCTTAGATTTAGCAAAATTAGTTTCCACTAATATAGTTTGGTCAGATGTGTCATATAACTTACATCTGGAATTTGAAGTAGACAATAATTTAAATTAAATTCTATAAGATAAACAAATCAATTCAGATCCAGGTGCATAATTATAACCATGAGTTTTAATATTTAAAGTTAAAGCATCAAGAATATTAGTATCAGTTAAGGATAGATGCAAGTTCGGCTGAATATTAAAATACACTGGACCTTATGCCACATTAGATTCAATCGAACCCATCAAAGATTGTCTAAAATTTAAATTTCTAGCATCACGCAGAGCAGCTAAAATGTCTTTGGTAACCCTTTAAGAGTTAAAGGTTTAAAAGCAATCCGAACCATGCCAATATGCAAAAAGTTATACTGGGTTTATATAATTCAATATCTTGTTTATTTAACAAACGAATAGTCTGTTCAGACGAATTTAACGCCAAAGATTGCTTAGTAGTTTTAATCAACTGTTTATGAGAAATTTTATCAAACCAACCATAATTATAGATGGTTTTAATATCAATTTTTGAAATAGTCCATTTGTTTAACAAATCAAAGTTTTGAGGTATATCTACCTCTTCCAATCTAGTACTTTTAGTACTCATTTCTCCAAGATCCATGAAGAAAAGAACATATCTATGCCGAATACTTAACATCAATTTCATATCTATGCCAAATTAGTTGAATTCTGCAAAAAGAAGATTGATAATTTGTTACAAAAGGGTTTGATAAAACCTTCAAAATTACCTTGGTCTTGTACTGCATTTTATGTTTACAATGCAGCTAAAAAAGAATGAGGTGTTCAGATCCAAATATTTAAAGAGCATACTTATAAAACTGCTTTTAATGTCCTGTTTGGATAATACGAATAGAATGTTATGCCATTTGGTTTTAAAAATGCTCCTTCCGAATTTCAAAAAATTATGAATTATATTTTCCACCCATATTTGGATTTCATCATTGTTTATATTGATGATAGTTTGGTATTTTCCAAAACATTTGAAACACATATCAAGCATCAAGACATATTCAAGAATCGTTATACAAAATGGTTAGGTAATTTCTAAACCAAAAATGAATTTATTTGACTAATGTTTGATTTCTTGGACATTATATTTGTCAGGGAAAAGTCACCCCGATACAAAGATCAATTGAGTTTGCATCAAAATTTTCTGATGTTATTACCGACATGACTCAATTGCAAAGATTTTTGGGAAGTTTAAATTACATCTCCCCTTTTTATAAAAATTTATCACGACAGGCTAAAAAAGGATCATAAATCACCTTGGATAGACAGTCATACAACTTTGGTAAAAAATATTAAGCTGCGTGTCCAATCTTTACCTTGTTTAACTCTTGCTGATCCTGCCTGGCAAAAGATTATTGAGACGGATGCGTCTAACATTGGTTATGGTGGGATTTTGAAAAAAATTAATCCCAATGACTAACAACAATATTTGATTAGATTTCATTCTGGGAAATGGAGTGAAGCCCAAAAAAAATATGCCACGGTGGCTCATGAAATGCTAACCATCGTTAAATGTGTGTTAAAATTTCAAGATGATTTACACAATCAGAAGTTTTTAATAAAAACTGACGCGCAATCTGTGCAATATATGTTTAATAAAGATTTTAAACATGATGTGTCAAAATTAATTTTTTCTAGATGGCAATCCCAGTTAGCTCCTTTTGATTTTGAAATCCATTATAAAAAGGGAAGTGATAACTTTCTCCCAGATTTCTTATCCAGAGAATATTTATTTTTGTCATGAATTTTCTTTCTCCCTTCTTTACTGAAAAAAACTCTTATTACTATATTAAAAGTAATTCCTCTCAATCGAGATGTACAAGAGATAATTTTATGGAAAATTATTGATTGAATGGTGATAGACATCTTCTCTATTGTTCATAATATCGAAGAGATCGTCGATTTAAATAAAACAAAATGTTTTGTTTGTAGGATGGACTCTCCTTGGATAACGAAGGGTCGAGGCAGGGGTAATAACCGCCGAGGAAGGGGAAGATCTTCCGTAGGATCATCATCAGGATCGTCATACAGATCTTCTTCTAATTCTCCAATTTTGCAAAAATATGGAAAGAATTTGATAAATGCCAAAGTCAATCAAAGTGCAACATCATCATCTATAAAAAATATCCCGTTATACGCACAACTACAAGAATATTTGTCTTAGAAGCAAAGTGATACTTTTGCCTCTATCGCCAAAGAAGATGTTGATGATATCAAATCTTTTCAAAAGGTATCAAAGAAAGAAATAATATTTCTTTTAAAAATCTCTGAAATTCAGAGAAAGGAAGAACCCTAAAAGATATTCTAGTGATACTTGATCAATCGATTATATTTTCTGGGTGAGTCATATAAAACCTGATCTTACTATGAGACTATTTTAAAAAATACTGGTAGTAAAGAATTTCAGCACTTCTCAGGGTAAAACACCAGCGAGAATGTTTATAATTTCTCCAAAATAATTATTAAGCAAATTATATCTATTGAAGATTGGGGTATTTCCACAATGTAAAAAAGGCAGATCAGCCTAAATAAGGTATCTATGAGTTTCACCTATTGGGACTACATTAATGCTTTTGAAAAAGTCCTCTACTATAATAATGAGCGACATAAGAATACTTGGTTTATTAAAATTTGCGCAAAGATATTTGCAGAATCCATCCCTAATTGGTTCTTGAACTGGTGGTCATACCACGGTCCAACAACAAAGATTTTGCCTAATCCATTTCTGCAATTATATAAAGAATGGGTTAAGGTTTCACCAGATCTTAACGATTTATACCACACAGATCATATTTGCTATATTGAAAAAGTTGAACAAATTTAATTTTCATTGAATTCTCTATTCCATGGATTCATAAATGGACCCAGAAGTGGGATTCACCGAGGAGCAAATTCCTTGTTTGTATATAACCTTTCATAATAATTTTTGGGACAAATTGATGAAAAAGGATCCCACAACCAAGTCTTTACATCGACAAAAATTGATGGATCTAATTGCAAGAAAGATCCAAGAATATTGTATTTCTCCTCACAAGGGAATCATTGCCGACAACTCAGTCAGGCATATTGCAAGAAAAAATTCCATTCAAGATGAAAATAAAGAAGAAATGATTAATAATTATCTAGACGAGGTCAGGAGGAATCAACTCCTCAATATTAATCAATACAAAAAATCAGACACTTCTATGAGAAGTGAGATGAGCAATGATATCACAGAAGATACTCAAGAAATTCAGCTTAAAGAATCATGTAAACCTATTTCAGAAGATACGCTGAAAAAGGTGAAAGATTTCCTCAGAGAACTTAAGAAAAAAGACAAGCTTATCGCCAATAGTAAAAGTCACTATCAACAGTAGATACACTGTTGATTAACAGTAAAAACACTGTTACTGTACATAAGGGACCCACCATTATTGTACAATATTTTTTTTTCTAGAAATAGGTTTAGTTTTAATTGGAGAAGTAGATTGAAAAACCCTCTCTCTCTAGCACTCTCTCCTGGAAAGCTCTCTTTTGTAAAGTTTGAAGTTCGCCGGAATACTTACCGGAGTTAATAAAGTGTATAGTTCTCTTATAGGCCTTGGAGTCGGCCACCGTTTTCAAGGTACTATTTTATTTCTGTTCTTATCTTTTGGTATTATTTCTAAGATCTGAGCCGTGACCATGTTCGGCTAAAACTTCATATCTATGTCGGATAACTAACTTCACCTTTATATCTACCATGAAAGATCTAGACTTTATCTAAATATAAATAAATTTATATATGGTTTCTTGACTTGGTTCTGAGATGGTGGTACAGTCAGTTTTAATACAACACGTTATTGGCTTTGTCTTTGTGACTCTGTCTAGCCAGTCATGGTTCTTAGCCTGTTATTGAATTGAAAAAGGGCGCCTATACCCAGTTAGAATTGCTAGACACATGAGCTCAATAACAATACGTATTTGAATCTTGACAGGCCCTTTGCTTGGGTAAAAGGAATAATATCCTTCCATATTGTCAAAAAACTATATAAAAAATTGTATATGTTTCGATTCTAATTTAGAACCGGATGTTAGCAAGCTAGATTAAAGATGACCGCGCGGACTACCGCCCATCTTCTGGGATCCTGCAAGTTGGTATCAGAGCCTAGGAACTTTCATGGTAAATATGAAATTGAAGTGAAGTATTCGGCATAGATATGTTCTTTTCTTCATGGATCTTGGAGAAATGAGTACTAAAAGCATTAGATTGGAAAAGGTAGATATACCTCAAAACCTTGATTTGTTAAACAAATGGACTATTCCAAAAAATGATATTAAAACCATTTATGATTGTGGTTGGTTTGATAAAGTTTCTCATAAACTGTTGATTAAAACTACTGAGCAATCTTTGGCGTTAAATTCGTCTGAACAGACTATTCGTTTGTTAAATAAACAAGATATTGAATTATATAAATCCCAGTATAACTTCTTGCATATTGGCATGGTTCAGATTGCTTTTAAACCTTTAACTCTTAAAAGGATTATCAGAGACATTTTTAGCTGCTCTGCATGATGCTAGAAATTTAAATTTTAGACAATATTTGATGGGTTCGATTGAATCTATTATGGCATAAGGTCCAGTGTATTTTAATATTCAGCCGAACTTGTGGCTATCCTTAATTGATGCTAATATTCTTGATGCTTTAACTTTAAATATTAAAACGCATGGTTATAATGGATCTGAATTGATTTGTTTATCTTATAGAATTTATTTTAAATTATTGTCTACTTCAAATTCCAGATATAAGTTATATGACACATCTGACCAAACTATTTTAGTGAAAACTAATTTTGCTAAATCTAAGGTCACTACTAGAACACCTATAAAATGGGAAGAAATTAATTTTCCTACTACTTGGACTTTGGACTCGGTTATACCTCCTAGCTAGATGGCTGATGCGGTTACTAATTCTGAATATTCTCATATTACTCATAATTCTGATGGTAAGATTTGTATTTAGTTTGATGATAAAAGTGTTCCTTATAATAGACATTCATTTTCTGATAGAAGAGTTCTTGTTATTCAGCATATTTCGTCAATTGAACCGATGCATGGTCCAACTCGTAATCATGCTTCTTCGTTACATACCATACCTTCTATTATATCCTCTGATAAGAATAAAATAAAAATTGATCCTCGTTTGAATATTGTTCAAGCTCATGATAATTCTTCAGATATTTCTGACAAGGATATTCCTTCGACATCCGAAATGAATTTTAACCCTAATGATACTTGATGATGAATGTACACCAAATATATTTTAGTCTAGGTTCCCTGGTAAGAAAGTACATTCAAAATGAATTTTAAAGTGATAAATGAAACCATTTTAAAACATGGTTTTTTGACTCTTATAGTGCTGATGATTTAAATAATCTCTCTCAAGAGTTTTATGAAACTTGTGCTTTACATAATCAAGAAAAAAGTCGGATCTGCCATTGCACAACCATTACTATCAAAGATACATATTTTCAATGTATCTCGTTTATTTTGATTCTGAAATTAGTATTTTTTAGTGTTATCACTTATCCAATACATCACTGCTACAATAACCTTTGTTTTATGCAATGTATCATGTTCATATTTAAGGTATTGATACATAACTCTAATGTTGTTGAATTTTCGATTAGTATTTATCAGGTTTAATATAAATGTACTTGATACATAAACTTCGTATTATGTATCACACACAAAAAAAAATATGCTATTTGGAACATGTACATGTAAAATGTTTTTTTTTTTTAAAAATAAAATAAAATATAGTATTTCTCAAACAAAATACGATATATAAATAATAATGTATCATGTACTAATTTTTTAGGCATGATATGTAAATTCAAATGTATACTAAATGTATCTGATACATAAAAATTACCAAACAATAATGTATCGATCTCAAACCTAAAATCTTATGGGCAACACTTTCTTATTTAGTGTATCTAGTAGAAATTCAACACTTATCAGTTTAAATTGAAAGGATCTTCATGATGCATCTTCTCAAAATTTTGATAATTTTGAATCAAAATTGAAAGGATCTTCAATGAACTAGAAGAATAATTTTGAAACTCAAAATTTTCAGCAATTTTGAATCAAAACTAAAAGGATCTTCAATGACCTGGGAGAATAATTTTGATTCTAATCTTTTTTGATAATCTTGAATCAAAATTGAAAGGATCTTCAATGAACTTGAAGATTCATAAAAGAAATCATTTGTCCAACAAAAATTTCATCACTTTTGTATCCTTCATAACTCACCTCGCTTAACCAAATTTCGACAAAAGCTTTTGAATCAAATCTGAAAGGTTTCTTTGCTGAATAGAGAGGGGGGGGGGGGGGGGGNNNAACAATTTGAAAATTTGAATTTCTTCGTTCTGTTAGGATTTATCTCTATATGATTGAAAGTAAGAAGAAATATAAGAAGATCGAAATATTCATTATGTATCATATGAAATTTTCGGCTAATAGATGAAATAGAGAGAACGATGAACAAGAAGAAGAAATTTAATTTTTGATTTTTTTTTGGTTTGTTACACTATATGATTGAATTATTGACAATAATTTGGAATGGAATAGCGTAATTTATGGGATCTTAATTTGATTTTTATTGTTTTTCTCGTTAATTTGTGCAACAGATGGATTCCATGAGATCTTAATTTGATTTTCAGCTTTTTTTCCCTTAATAAGTGCAACATATTGATACATAATATATCAACAATAATGTATCCGGATCCTTAATTATGTATCAAAAAGGCCTAAAAACAACGGGACTTATGTAATTTGAAAAAGAATAGGGACAAAAGGTAATTTAGGTTTTACACTATGGAATTTATGTAAGTTATACATTAAAGTATCCACCCAAAATTTATTTTACCCAATCCACATCCCTTTTTAACCCATCACTAAATAATTACTCCATCTGTTCCATATTAACTAAATTTATGAGGCAATGCACACTTGTTAAGAAAAATATTTAATGACATAATTTAAATTTTACTTTCCACTATTGCCCTTTGTGAAATCATAAATCCTAGAAAATATGAAACTTCATTAAAGGAAAGGACAAAATTGATTTTTTTTTTCAAACATCAATCTTAAACTTTGAACAATTTAATTATTTTGAAAAATAAAAGAAGCTCCAAAATTCAATTAAATTTGAAATAGAGGGAGTAAAAAATATTTATATTGTAAATGGAGAATGCGATGTAAAATGATTCCCGAAAACTGACAAGGCAATGTGAGATGGGTTGATAGATTTGGGGGATTTTTAAAATTTTTTTTACATACATATACTACACAGTTTAAAGTAATTTTAATTTAGCAAGATTTTTTTTGGTAAAATGATCTCCATAGTTTGTGTAGAATCTTATTTTAGCAACAATGAGTTATTCATCATCCTTTTCCCTCAACAATATCCTTTATTCTGCTTTGACTCATCTCAATCGTACTTTCAACTATGCAAGATTCAATATCAACGACATTAGAATTCCAACATTCCACCACTTTCTCTGTGTCAATGAAGGAGGGATAAAGTATTGATATGAGTTAAAAGGGCATGTGAGTCGCATAAATTAAAGTTGTGTGAATTTTTTATATTTAATGATTAAATTAGTGACATGGCACACTTATCGTTTATGACGTGTAAAACGTTATATGAAAATATCACCTTTTCATTAATAAAGAATGACATAAATGGGAATTTTGTGTTATGACATTGACATAGATGACCACAACAATTAACTTGTGGCATAAATAAGTCTTTTATCAAGCTTTGATGACATATTTACTCAACTAATTTTATTTTAATATATTTTATATATTATTAAAAACTAGTAGTTGTGTAGCATTTTTATTTATTTTCTCTTATTAGTGGTGAAGAAATTAACAATGAAAGTTTATATTGATGGAGACAATCAACGTTAGCAAGAGCAATAATGAAGGGTCTTGCTTGTTGTGTAGAGCACTACATGCACCCTTTAATACTGGAAATTGATTCACTCTTGAGGAAGAACGTTATAGATGGATCTTAGAAAACACCATGGTACATTCTGAAGGACAGTTTCAATGTGGTCTTCCAACATGTTACATGTGTATAGACAAGGCAATGCGTTGGCTATCTTTTTAGCTCACTATATATGTTTTTAATTTTGTAGGTGAGGTTAATTATCGTACTTTTTCTAAACTACCTTGTTGTAATGACTCTCCGGTCATTTATGTGTTATTACCTTATTTTAATCATTTAGAGAATTTTTATAGAGACCCAAGTAATTTATGACTTGCTGGGACTGATAGTTTGGTCAATAGGCCATTCTTTTGGATATGTACAATTTTCTATGTTTTGGAGCTTTTAAAGTTAAACAGTCGACTTCAGTCAAAAGTTTAGAAAGATGACATCAGAAAGCAATTTTGACGATTCCATTAGCTCCTGAACATCAAGTTTGGTCAAGAAGGACCTTTAGTGCAGATCTCGAGGTTTCTGAGCTAATCTTGAGCCTCCTTTTGGAATTTGTCTTAAAATGGAGTTTGGGTGTGAAACCCACTTTTTGTCAAGACGACCTCAATTGAAAGTTTCAACAACTTTATGTATTCCATAATGTCAAATTTGGTGGGGTAACATATTTCATTTGCATGCATGGGGTTATGAACAAATCCCGAGCACCCCATTAGGAATTTTGAACTTGTACAACTAGCTAATGTTCATCAACTGGTGGAGGCCCATTCCTTTCATCACATTCACAGTCAGTAGGCTACTATCACAGATACCAAGGGAATTAGTCTCTCCGTTTGCGAGCCCAAGACGCATTTGCGAAGGCCTAGCTTTGCTGTCTTGCACATTCACGGGAATGCGGTTGCGCTCGAGGAGGCCTAAGCAGTTTCCTTATGCAATTGCAAGCTTCTCTCTATGTTCGTGAAGGCTAAGCTAGGTGTACTTCTGCGTTCCTGGGCCTCCCCACTGCGTTCCTGATAGTCTATGTGACTGGTCTTTATTTAAAAGACTAGTCGTGATCAACTGAAGGAAGGAAGCTTCAAAATCAATTTTCTTAAGCTATAGAGCTCCAATTAAAGTGATTTCAAGTCATGTGCATCTGGAATCTTGTGGATACGTGTGAGAGTCTTCTAAGACATGCGGGAGGTGTCGTACAAAGGAAAATTTCACACAAAAGGGAATGACTAACCTTATTGATTGTGTTAACTTTGTGAAATTGTTGCATGTCTTGTTTTGTAGGGTTCTGAGCCTCGAATTGTGTCCCATTTTGGGATACAAGTTCGGAGAGCTCAATTGGACATTTTGATAGAGTCAATTTTAGGATTCTCAGCGTGGGTCTCACATTTCTATTTAGACTCAAATTTTGGTCTGTCTCTAATAAATGTATTTTTGGTTCCATAACGTCCATATTGACGTTATGGTTATGTGTTTGATAGAGTGATATCATTCCGAGATTCATTTAGAAGGGGAAAGCTTTAGAATTGTGATATTGGAGCCCGCACGATTTGCATTGAAGTAGGCTATGGCTTCTCAATTTTTATATTGAGATCGAGAATGTAAATGCATGTTAATTAGTTGGAATTTGGGTTGGGTAGCTAGTTGATCATGCTTAGTTAGTTAGAAATCATGTTTTAAGCTTATTTCAGGGTTTTTGGGATGGTTAACATGTTGTTTTCCCTTTTGTGATCATCCTGACCTCGTGTCCTCTATTGTACTTGTTTACTATTGTTGTTGAAGCATGTTTGGACTTAGTTTAGGTGTAGACTAGTGTTTGCCATAGACTTGCTCCGACGTCATTTCAGAGGGCTTATCTCCCTACAGACAGATGTAGTAGACTAGGGTTTGATAGAATTAACCTCGTTTAGGTAGTTTTTTTAGCATCGATGAGCATTTTTTCATAACTCCCCTGTTCTACGGCAAGTATGAGAGTTAATCTAGGAGTGTGCATAACTGGGTATCGATTTTGAATATGGATAGATGTGTTTGCTCATTAACATTGACTCCTAATGGACAAACTAGATTAATCTAAGATATATTATGTATTTTCCAATCACAAGTTGATTTGTCACAAGAGATCTTGCAAGCCTCCCAAGAACACCATGCCAAACAATCTAAATCCTTAATATATAATCCCTTTCAAACGATTCTAACAAATGACAAGAACCCTAAATTCCCTTTTCAAGTAAATTATGTGATTAAAGCCAATATCCAATTATAACCATAGTTACCTACTTCATGCAACCTTTCCCAAGAAAAAAACATGAAGTTCTAAGCTAAGTTTAAATTTGCAACCCAAACAATAAATTCAAACATGGTAATAAGATTGAATCCATTATATGAAATAGAGAAACTCACCACACCCAATACTCTAATCAATATCCAAATTCAATTGCACACCCCTAGAACTAGATTTTAGCCACACATGGAAATTAAAGAAAGTTATAGCGAAAGATAATTCTCCATGTGACATTGTTGATCCAAACATCAAATCCCGAAATGCCCAAAGAAAAACCCACCAAATTGAATTACGAAATTGCAAAATCTCTTAATCCCATGTATTGTTATTTCAGAAAGAAGGAATATAATTTTTCTCTTTCTTCTAAGTAATTTAAATTCTCCCGAAAAGCTAACAAAATTTATACTTTAGGATTCAATCGGCTACATAAGTCGGGCTCGTCGACTCACTCAGCCAGTCACCGACTAAGACTTCATCTTACTTTAGTATCAATTTCGAAACTTTTATTGTTGAACTAGTTTGTTGGCAAGCTCGATAGACTTCGCCTGTGAGTCACCGATTACCTCCCATGCTCACCAAATTGTCATCTATTTTTAGTAGAACTTCCAGAATATTTTTGTGAGACTGCCAATGCTCGGAGATTTGGTTGGTGAGTCACCAATTGCGTCTTTACCTCACCAATCTTCTTTGATATTTTAGTAGAAATTTTGGAATGTTTTGGCGATTTCAGAGAACCTCACTGACTGAGTTGTCAAGTCACCATTTATTTTATTTTCTCTCTAACCTACTTTGAGATTTTTCGAAAGAAGTCTCAGTCATATTTAGCTAGGTCTGACCACTTTGGTGACTCACCAATCTCTCTTGGCGAGCACCAACTTCACTTTTTCTTTGTTTTTCTATGTTTTTGACTTCATTTTGAGTGATTTTGTCCTTGCCTTGTCCTTGGGACTTTTAGTTGCAAATTAACACTTAAGCAATAGAAATAGACATAAACATGACATTGAGGACACTATTTGGTGAACTAAAAAGCCTCAAATGAGTCCAAATTCTCCAACTCTTCAGTAGATTAATGGGCAGTTGGAGCGCACTATTCAGGTTTTAGAGGATATGTTGCATGTTGTGTTTGGATTTTTGAGGTCGGTAAAACCAATTTTTATCTTTTACGGAGTTTGCATCTAACAACATTTATCACTCAAGCATTTAGATGGCCCCGTTTGAGGCCTTATTTTGTAGATATTGTTGCTCTCTGTTTGGTTGGTTTGAGTCTTCAGAGTCTGGGCCACGTGGTAATGATTTGCTTCAGAACGCCTTAGATAATGTGTGGGTGATTCAAGATAGGCTCAGGACAACTTAGAGTATGAATCAAAGTTATGGTGATTGTAGCCCATAGGCATCGACCCTTGAAATTCAGAGTTGGTGGCCGATTATTTATTTGTGTGTCACCCATGAAGGGCTTGTCAAGATTTGGGAGACGGGGCAAGCTTAGCCCCAGGTATATAGGGCCAGTTGAGATTTTGGGGCGTGTTAGTGATGTCGCTTATAAGTTGGCCTTACCTTCTGCATTTTCAAGTATTCAATCGGTTTTCCATGTTTCTATTCTGCGCCGATATGTTTTTAATGAGTCTCATGTACTCCGATATGATTTAAATGAGTTGTATGACTGTTTGAACTTTGTGGAGAAGCCTTTTGCTATTCTAAATAGATATGTGTGATGGTTGCATTTAAGAGCCATTCTTATTGTTAAGGTCCATTAGAGGCATCATCAGTCGAGGAGGATACCCGGGACACGAGACGCAAGAGAAGTTTCCCGCTTATTTGACTCTTCATGTACATCTTGATTCTTACTTTTTGCAGGCAAAATTCCTTTTTGGTAATGCATGTTGTAATGATCCTCCAGGTCATTTCTGTGTTATTGCCTTCATTTTTTAGTTTAAAACATTTCGATAGCGACCCCAACTGGGACTGAAAGTTCAACACTAGATCGTTCGTTTGAATTTTGTTCAAGTTTCCATTTTTAAATCTTTTAAAACACTAAAGGTTGACTCTGGTCAAAATTTAAGGAAGACAATCCCATAATTTTATTATGATAGTTCTGTTAGTTCGACCACATAGAGTTTGGTCTAGAAGGAACCTTGGTACATATCCTGGGGCTTTCAGGCTGATCCTGAGCCCCTTTGTTGTAACACCTGAGATTTGAAAAGAATGAAAAGTGCAAAACTTTCATAGTTGGTGTCTATGTCTACGGTTCCACCCTATGGTTTGTAGGTGGAAATCGTAAGTGGATGGGTGAATAATTTTTAAAAGTTAAGTTCCAATACCCCTTTTACGGTTCACCACCAGGATGGTCCATCATTCGATGTAGGAGTCATAGGCAGGTCTCGTAGGTGAGTCCAAACTTGGTGAAATTTTGAGGGTCAAAGTTGGGACCTATGGTTGGTATGTACATTTTTTAAGTGGACCTACAGATCGTTCATGGGTCTTGTTGTATGAGTCCAAATTCAAGTCCCTGAACCCCACCTACGATCTACCAAGATAGTCCGTAGTAGGACCTACGGACCGTAGGTCTGATCCATCAGTTAGGGCTCGATAATTATTTTAAGGGATTTTTGGTCTCTTCCATAATTGATTAGTGCCTAAACTATGTCATATTAATCCTAATCCTTGACCCTATATAAGTCTTTCAAGCCTAAAATCTAACTACTCTAAATCATTCTTCAAACTTCCCCAAATCCCTCCAAGTTCCTCCCCAATATTTCTCTCTAAAAGCTTGGAGAAGAAGGCTAGGGTTTCAAGATCAAGTCTCCAAATTCACCATTAATTATGAGATTTTGGCATCAAGGTATGATATTATTCACCTATAGAGCCCTTTCCTCCACATGGTTTCTAAATTCTCCAATTTTACAAGTTAGAATCTCTAATTGAAATTAGGATTTTATTCAATCTCATGGGTTCTTTTCAATTCTGATTTAACTAATTGTTTTATGTATTTTTATGCATGAATTGAGATAATTACATGTTTTAAGTTGAATTCACTTGAATCCATATATGATCCACGATTTCTAAATTTTGATCATATGATGAAGCTTTTGAATTATGAAAGATGAATTTATAAAGATATGCATGTTTTTTTTTATGAAATTTATATAAATAATTTAAGGCTGCTTTAAGAGTGAAGCATCAATGTTATTGTTGTTGTGAAATGGTTTTCTCACATGAAGGATTTATAGGGTAGAAAGATTTTCTCAACCAAACTTCGAACCACGAATTAAGAGCTATTCTAATGAACTCTAGCTTGGATTGGCTATTTGATGTGCCCTTCCATTATCAGACAAGCGACAATTACCCATGTCCAATAATGATAAGACAAGCGGCGATTACCCATGTCCCATAATGATAAGATAAGCGACGATTACCCATCTCCCATAATGATAAGACAAGTTAAGATTAATGGCTACTTCCCACAATAATAAACTAAGGTTACTTCTAAAAATATTTCAAATGTGTTTTATATATGTTTAGCTTGCATTGACCATGGATATGACTTATGTTTTTTCTAAAATGATATTTTATGATTTAGCTTTGTCATTCCATATAATATAAAGTCCTTTTAGCATGATTTCATAACTCTTATGCATTACTATCATACTTGGTACATTTCATGTACTAACACATACTTTTTCTTACATTGTCTCACTAATGTAGGGTCTGACGCTCCTACCTCCCATACTCATGGCTAGTGATTACATATAGATATTGAAGATTGGTGAGTCCTCATCTACCAAGGACCGAGACTCTTTTATTGCTTAATGTCTTTCTTTTTGGATATTGTATGTGATGTATGGGTTATGTCTGAATCACTTCTTTGATGTAATAGATACCTTTGAAACTTATGTTAAGACTTCTACTACGAGAAAGATGAGCTGAAGAGCATTGGGCGATCCACCCATTGTGATCGGCAAGGCCGACTTATATCACCCAATGGGTCACGCATTGAGTTTTGGGCCAAATTTTGGAGAAATTAAATAGCCCAATGGAGAGAGAAATAAAGAGAGATTGAGAGTTCGAAAATTCTTAATAAAAAACAATAGTTAGAGAGAGAAACACTTTTACCTTGTGAAGAACAATTTCTAGTTTTTTGGGGTTTTTTTTAACTTTGTTCTTGAAATTGATACATTGAAGTTGAATTCAAATTGGTTTTGCTTGCAATTTCTTAATTTTTCATGTTACCAATGGCGTCTTTAATGAAAAGTGTAATTTCTTTTCCTTTTGTGATGGGTGGCCAAGACCCCAAGATCTGGGGGTGCAATCATGGGGTTGTGTGTTGATTTAATGTAGTAGATCTTGTGTTATGCTCTATTTTGCTGTCGTTCATACATGGATTTGGGATAATTAGCACGGGGTTAACTTATGGGTTATGGTTGCAAACTTGATTCCTACTTCTGATCTCCGATTGATGCTCGAAATATATTGATTCGAGTAGATAATTATTTCGATACTTGCAATTTAGGTTTGATGTCTGTAACTTGCTTGAACATAAAGGTTATGATACATATTTTTTCTCTATTTCTGCATCAAAATAGAGAATAGTGTAAGGTATTTGGTTGTTCAATATAGCACACAAATGAGACTTAAAGGAAATTCTATGATATGAAACTATGAGATCTATCGAAGATAAGAGTCATTGAAGATGACCCAACCTATCCATGGAAGGTCATCACTATGGACTAACACAATTACCCCTATAAGACATTGATTGCCAATCCCCCCACCCCTAGATTACTTATCATTTTATATAATCTTTAAAATTTTTGCTTAACCGTGACTATTGATAACTAAATTCTTTATTTAATTGGTGCAATCATCCACCCACTTGTTTTTCTTACTATTACAAATGAATGATTTCACACTCCAATTTTTTTGATAGAATTTTCTACATATACGATTCTCTGTGGGATTCAAGCCCGACTCTTAATTGGGTATTTTTATTGACAACCGCCACTTACTCTTTTAATTGGTTTTGAAGAGTACTTCAAGCATTTTAAAAATAGTGCTGCTATTGGTGAATGGTAGTTAAGAATTTTATTTGAGAAATTAGTTTGTAAATTTATTTAGTTGTAGTAGATTATTGCGTTGTGTAGTTGTTTGCTGATTTGCAAGTTTACTACAATGAGTGACCACAGTAGTCACTACGGTCAAAACGACATCATGAGTCATTTTAATGATATGCATGTGAATATCATTCAAACCACGAGAATTATCTAGATATCTCCCACAGTCGGGAGGGAAGTATTTCATGTAATTGGAACAATGCTACAATTTCTCCAACTACAAGGAATGTTTGGGGGTGTGGCTCATGAGGATCCCCATGAACACCTTCGGAACTTTGTGAAGGTGTGTTTCAAGAACATCTCATTAGAGTCCATGAGGTTGAGGTTATTCCCATTTTCTTTGACAGGCGAAGCTACAAGATGGTTGGCAAAATTGCCAAATGACTCTATCACTTCTTGGGAGGAGTTGACTGAAGCTTTCTTGGAGATATTCTTTCCCCCTTGAAGATGGTAAAACTTCAAATCTAAATCCAAAATTTCAAGCGAATTGGAGGTGAACCTCTACATAAGACTTGAATGCCGTTTAAGAAACTACTTTTGCAATGTCCAACACACGATGTTCCAGACAATTTGCCGTTGTAATACTTATATTCCAGCCTTGATTCAGTCAATAAATGTGTGACTGATCAGTTAGTCCAAGGAGGATTAATGAGACAACTGTATGAATTAGAAACTTTGTTGCTAGATGACATGACCAAAGTTAACCAAGCATGACACACTATAGAAGAGAAAGTGTCTACTATACACCTAAGAATGATCAAAGAACAAATCAAGAAGGACAACGAATGAGATGAAAACATTGCCAAAATAATGACCCAACTAGATTTATTGTCTAAAAATGTCATGGGGGTGGTCTTAAATCGGTGAATGTGGCTGGAACTAATAATGGGTAGTGCTTGGATGATGCCATGATTCATGCATTATACAACAAAGAAGTTCAATATTTTGGAAACCGAATGGTGAGTTCTCACCCAAGTTACCAAAGACAAGGGTGGAACCAAGGTCAGGACAAGGAGGAGATAATGGTTGGAAAGATTGGAGAGGTGGAAATTGGAGAGATAGGGAGGCGGAAAAAGATAGATATGTTCCTCCCCATGATTATCAATGACCTAAGGACCCAATTGGGAGAAAAGGAAACAAAATCGAGGAAATGCTCACAAGGATCTTCAACGAGGTTGAAGGGTCCGACAAAGTGTTGAAGGAATTGAATAATGAATTCTTCACTTTATCTCAAATAGTGACCTCACATTTAGTGTCAATCAATCATTAGGAAACCCAAATATGCCAGATCGCCACTCATCTCACTCCAAGGCAAAAGGGAACGGTTCCTAGCGACACCGTCCCAAATCCCAAAAATGAATGTTGAGGAAATAAGAACTATTTCGTGCAACAATGTTAAATAAAGATCTTCTTGGGAGGCAACCCAATTCTTTTAATTTTTTTATTGCTTTAAATAACATGTGTTATGAGTGCAAGTTATAAAGAAATCAAAGTATTGTTAGAGAATGTTAGGCGATGCAAAACCACAATGGATATCTGTCGAAGGTGTTATGCAGACTCATTCTTGTCTGCCTTTTAAGATGGAAAATGTGGAAAAGTGTATTGTTAGTTTGGCGATCTTAGCTCCAAAAGGAGACCCACTGAAGTACACAATGTAGACTTCATCATGTCCACCGAATGAGACTTTAGGTTTTGTTTCCGTACAAGCCTCTTCGGTGAGGTCCAACTCAAGTTAGCAATCCGTTGAACACACTCAAAAACCTTAGTCGTAACTAACAAATGTGCTTGGTATAAAAAGACCAAAGGTCTTTTCAAATTATAAAAGAAAACCCTTTATTATCTTTGAGAACCTTTCTTTCCTTTTACTTGCAATGTCTTATTGGAGTGTGTGAGTATCGTTTTATGTGATTGTTGGGTACCTGGAGTGCATTACCTTGTTATATCAATTGACACAAACCCTAACCTCTAGTGCTTGTACATATTTTATTCTCTTTGAGGTTGGATTTTGACTTCCATTTCATATTTTGAGCTTAAAATGTGTTTTATGTATGGGCATTAAACCATTTGATGCATGTTGTTAGTCGATTTCAGTGGGTAGTGCTAATATGATGTCACGACCTAAGGCTACCCCCTAGATGCGACACAGTATACTCGATCCTGAAGGGGCCTCATACAAGCCTCATAGCATTCATAACATTTGATATATAGAAATAGCGAAATTAAAAACTTATTTAAATCCAAACAATCAAACTTCATTTAAAAACACAACGGAAGTCTAAAGTCTCACATGCCCATCTAAACAATGTCTTGAAAACAAAAGTAGGGTCACGACCCTTTACAATCAAAGGACTAACAATTGTCTATTACATGAAAGAAAAGAAACTTCAAAAGTACTTCCTCAATCTATGAGGACATACCAATTAGTCTTGGGAGAATATCAATCCAAGCACTTGAACTAGAGAGAAGCAACTCACTTGCCGGAACCTACAGTTGTAGTAAAATAAGAGAAATATGGATTAGCACACAAAAATGTACCAAGTATGATGACCATGCAAAAACATGCTTTAAAAGGGACATTTTGGTTGGAAACCATGCATTATGCCACTTTTTAGAAATATCATGTACATTAGTATAAGAGACATCAAATACAAGTATAATCATCATACAAGTCATAATATCACATTTGAACATAATCAACATGTAAACCATTACCTTAACATTAGGCCTTCACCTCAAGTAACCCTCATGCATAGACCTTGTGCAATGTATGGATAGCATCCCATTCCACCATCCATACTAAAGTACCACATTAAGGTCACCAAAAGTGAACTTACCATTCATCCTTTCACCTTTACACAATATCCATACTTAAGAGACATAAACATTTCATAAGTCATGATAAGGGAAAATAAATCATAATACAACCCAAGTATAGCATGCATAATTATATTAGACATTTAAGTCAACATTCTTAATTAGCTTCATTAAGAGGACTCTCATACATTAGTCATTAAGACATTAGAGAACTCACTATGACCCTCTCAAAGCCTACTCGTGCAATGCATGAATGGCATCCCATACTACCACCTACACTTCATAGAACTTCTCAATAAACCATAATGCACATCTCACATGATGGGAATAAGCATTAACCGACATAGACCATCAGAGCTAACCATGAAACCCGGTGTCGTATGGCCCCACACAGTAAAGAGGTAGTCTACTTTCCTAAGGTAGGATCGGTAACATTTTAGCTTGGATGGAGTCCACTAGCTAATATCCTATGTGGGAACATAGTTATGGGATAGGAAAATGTTCATTGGAGCCCTAGCCTAACATTGGGAGAGTTTCCATCTTACCATATCCACTCGGTGATTAGCCTCCATTCCCATAGAGTATTTCATTCACTTTACATTAATGTACTTGTGAGGAATGCCATTGGCCAATCGACCCAAGACACATCATTACACATGAAAGGAATGCCATAAGCCTATCGATTCATGGTACATTACATAGATAGCTGATTGAATCCTGAAGAAGGGCCACCGACATTGGGTATACCGATACAAGGTTCATCATTTCACACATGAAAGGGCTACCAACACTAGGACTACCGATTCAAGGTTTATCATCACATTAGTTTCTAGATTCATTAAGAAGGGCTACCAACACTAGGTCTACCGTTTCAAGACATAGCCTAGAATACTTCATCATTCATTTATGAAAGGAATGCCATCAGCCTATCAATTCATATTAATCAAGTCAAGACACATTCATCAATATAGGAAAATGATGCCTTAGCCTACCAATTGAAGATACATCAATCCACATTAATTTCATTTATACAAGAATAGGATGCCTAAGCCTACCAATTCAAGTTAGAACATCACATCATAGAAACCCTTCACATTCTATCATCATCATTCTTGAGTGTCAAATTGATAAATAGCCTTTCAATAATAACACAAATACATTCAAGATATGATCACATTAACTTCATTGGATTCACATTTGGTAGTCTCTAATCCAAACGACGCCCCAAAAGAACGATCGATGGTTCGACCAACGAACCGTCGGGCAGGCCGTTGTCTGGGTCATCAATTATTAGTTTTAGGGGCTTTTTAGGTCTTTTCCTAATTAGTCTAGCCTAATACTATGTCGTCTTACCCTTCACAAAAACCCCTATATCCAAAATTTCCCAATTGAAAATCAATCTCTCAAATTTACAAAGGAACAACAGGTCTTCTCTTCCAAATATTTCTCTCTAGAAAACTTGAAGAAGAAGGGTCTAAGCTAGGGTTTGCAAGTCAACTATAAAAATTCCTCAATTGAAGTAATTTGATAGTTTTCATCCATGGATTCCTTCCATTCATGGAGTTCTCAAATTCTCCTATTTTCAAAGTTAGAACTCCCCAATTATGTTAGAGTTTTCTTCTATGTTATGGGTTCTTCTAATTGTTGATCTAATTGATTGATTTATGACCTATAATGCATAAATTGAGTTAATCTCATGATTTTATGATGATTTCCTACGAACCCATGTAATTCCCATGTTTTCCAAGTTATGAGCATATAATGTGGGTCTTGGATTACGAAAAAAGATTATATGAAATCAAGCATGAATAGATAGAATTATATGAATTTATGATAAATTTCTATGAACCCATATCTAACTTATGTTTTCTAGATGTTGATGAATAAAAGTGGGTTTTGAACCTTGAAGGGTGAATTATGGAATGATGCATGTCTTTATGAAATTGATGTAAATGTTTTAAGGATGCTTTGAGAGTGAAGTATCAATAATGTTGCGGTTGTTGTGGTTGTGTTGTTTAAAGGATTTCCCCCACACACATGAAAGCAAGATTGTGAAAGGATTTCTCACATAATAAGGGTTCTTAGGGTTGAAAAGTCTTCTCACCTAAAATGAACCAATAAGTAAGAAGCTATTCTAATGTTGAGGCAAGAGCCGATTACCCATGCTCTCTAAGTCAAAGACAAATGGAGATTACCCATGCTCTCTAAGTCAAAGACAAGAGGCAATTACCTATGTCATATGATTTAAGAAACAAGAGACTATTATCCATGTCACATGATGTAAGTACAAGAGGCGATTACCCATGTTCCTTCGTGTAACACCTGGAAAACTAGTAAGTGGAACTAGAGCCTTACATGAGAGTTTTAGAGTTTGATGTGTGGTTTAGAATCATAAAAAGGCTATCCATACTTAGAATGAAGGTTTTAGGGCTTAAACTTCAAGGTATGACTCCCCAAGAACCAACCAAGGGTTCTTGAGGAGGACCCTAAAGCCTAACCCTAAATCTGCCCAAAGTTGGTGACCTACGGATGTGACCTACTCGGCGTAGGTCCATCCACGTCTTGTAGGACATGGTCGTGGGATAAGAGACAAATGATAATCTGCAGAACATGGAGCTACGGACCTACAGAAAGGCCAGTAGGCCCACCCACGGTCCGTGGGTCATGGGCGTAGGTCCTGCCTGCAATTCTGCCAAGGTTCTGCCAATGTAAGTTTTTTTAGGTAATTTCCTTTTTAGTTATTTTGTTGTGGGGTCTTTTTATATTGTATTAATACACTTATATAAGTACTTTTAAATCTTTAACTAACCTATACACCTCATGTAACACACAGAAAACTAGTAGGTGAAACTAGAGCCTTACTTGAGAGTTTTAGAGTTTGATATGTGGGTTAATGTTGTAAAATGGTTTCCCGTACTTAAGATGAGGGGTTTAGGGGTTAAACGTCAAGGTACGACTCCCCAAGGACAAACCAAGGGTCCTTGAGGAGGACCTTTAAGCCTAACCACTAAGCTTCCCTAAAACTTCCCAAAAGTGTGAGCTACGGATGAGACCTATGGAGAGTAGGTCTATCCACACCTCGTGAAGGTGTCTCGTGGGTCAAGAACCCAAATGGGAAGGTGAAGACATGGACCTATGGACCTGCAGGACGGCTAATAGGTCCATTCATGGACCGTAGGTCCCAGGCGTAGGTCACGCCTGCAAACTGCCCAAATCTTGGCCAAGGTAAGGGGTAGTTTAGGTAATTCCTAATTAAGTTAGTTAAATGTGAAGTCCTTTTATATTAGTTATTTAGACTTATAAAAGACTTTTTAAGCCTTTAATTACCTCTTATACTTCATAAGTTCCAAACCCAAATTCATAACGCACTTAACCCTCTCCAAAATCTTCTCTCTAAAAGTCAATAGAAAAAGAAGAAGAAGATCAAGTTAGGGCTTGAAGAAGGAGGCTTTTACACACGATTTTGCTGGATTTCTTCACCTAAGGTATGCTAGTTTTGATTCATGGATAACTTTCTTCTATGTAGTCCTCAAACTCTCAATTTCAAAGTATAAAAGTCTCCAAAACCTAGGGGTTTCACTCCAAGTCATGGATTCTTTCTAATAACTTTTTCAATGATTTAATTATCTTATATTATGATTGAATTATTATTTTATGGTGGTTTTATGATAAAATCTCCCATGAATTCATGAATTACCCTAATTTCCCAAATTAGATCTTAAAGTGTGGGTATTGATTGGTATTAGTACAATGTTATAGAATCATGAATATAATGAATTGATAACTTAAATTATGTAATAATGGAGTAATTTCTATGGTTTTGATGTTGAATTTCCTCCTTGAACCCATAAACCCCCATGTCCCCAATTTGTGACTATGTGATGTGGGTGAATTGTGGTGAGATGAATATTATGAGATTATCTTGTAGTAGTTTAGTTATTTGAATCATGTTACCATCCATGTTTAATGCAGTAATTCTATATAGGTTAGAAGAATGTGATCTATAGTCTTTGAAGGGCAAAAACTTGAATATTAGCTATGTGTATGAAACTTGTGTGTATGCAATTAGATTGCTTTGAGAGTAAAGTAAATATATTATAATCTAACTGTTGTGTTGATTGGATGATTATCCTCATGTACACACTTAGGTATGATATCATACAATGTGAAAGGTTTGTCACATATAGTGATTCTAAGGTTTAAACACTAGTCTCACCTATTGAATCTACGAGATTTAGCATGAGTTTGTTGGATAGAGTGTCAAGACTTTCTTCCATAATTAGCAATTTAAGTCAAGACTTAATATAAACTCAATGGGAATTAAGCTTAGCACCGAGTGAATATTGAATAGAGATGGAAGCCCTCACGATAGTAGAGGCCGAGTTTCTAGTAGAAATTTCTTGAGATGGGAGCTCTCATGTTAGTAGAGGATGGGTTCCTAGGAGCAATCACGTGGGATGGAAGCCCTCACGTTAGTAGAGGATGGATTTTGTAATAGCAATCCCCTTATCCCATAAACTATGTGCTCACATAGGTTTCTTAACTATTGGTTTCACCTAAGCTACGAGTTTGGCTCTACCTTACACAAGTAGGACAACCCCTTTTTGGTGTGGGGTAGACACCAGATTCCATGATTAAGCTCTCATGGTCTATGTCTGTTAAAGCTAATTCCCACAAGATCAAGCCTAGGATGAACTATGACTATTCAAGAAGTTCTACTTAGTGTGGGTGGGGGTATGAGACTTCATCCATGCATTGCACAAGTAGGCTTTGAGAGTAGTTATGGTAGGTTTCTCTTTGTCATGAGTATTCATGTAATGTATGTGCTTGTTACTAGATGGAAATTTCGTTAGATGTTAAGGCGACTTGTAATGTTGTATGCGAACTTGCATTGTTGTCATGGGTTGCTTTCCTTGATATAGTTGACTAAAAGCGAATGTTTTCCTGCCCATGAGAAATAGGCTAAAGGTGAGATTAAATGATGGTAAACATAAATGAGGATCTTAAGTGACTTGCTTAGTATGGGTGGGATCATGGGATCTTATTCATGCATTGCAAAAGCTTGCCTTGAGGTAGCTCATGAAGTGTTTCTCTCATGTCATGCTAAAACTAGATTGTATTGACTATGTATACGTTCCTAATGGTATTTCTTATGGTCACTAGTTGTGATTGTTGGATACCATGTTATAGTCTATGTATTATCTTAATGTCTCTTATGCTTATGACTTGTATTTTCAAACTACTTTCTAAATGATGGTTGAAACTATCAAAGTGCATGCATTCAACTTAAATGTTCTTTTTAGCATGTCTTCAAAGGTTTTTATGCATGGCTATCATAGTTTGTCCATTTTTGTACCAACCCATATATCTTCTACATTTTTCATAAGTGTAGGGTTTGGCGTTATCGACTTCCATCTTTGTGGCTAGGATCATAGTAGATCAAGAAGAAAAAGCTTGGTGAGTCTGCATAGTATTCGAGGACTTGACCATTATGTCCTTTAAGTATTTCTTTTATGTTTTAGACTTTTGTATAGGCTATGTCCCAAAGATTTATTCAAGTGTTGTAGATGGTTTGAGACATAGTGTGGTAGACTCCCACTTATTTTTATAAAAGACATAGATTGTAAAGAAACATTTTAAATTTCTGCACTATTTCCTATGTTCTTATGTTATGATATGCTAAGAGGCTTATATGAGGCTCTTTGGAATCGTGTACGTCATGTTACGTCTAGGGGGTACTCCTGGGGCGTGACACACTTGGTATCAGAAGACAGATTTTGTGATGGTTCTAGGATGTCTCAAACCATGTCTAGTAGAGTCTTGTTCATAAATGTGAAGTGCACCACATTTAAGAATATGAGGCTATTGGATGTTAGGAAAACTTCACTTCTTCATTCTTTAAGTCGTGCCATAGAGTTTAACTTTATTAGGTCTTTGTCCTAATGTATGCTCGATGATTTTTAGGATATGACTACTTCAAGGGCTAGAGTTTAAAGGAATGAGAAAGACAATGTGGAGCAAGAGGTTCCCCTCCAAACTCCTCCCCAAGGTCCAATTATCCCTATAGGGTAGAATGTGACTAATGCAGAGATTAGGTAGGTTCTTCTAATGTTGGTGCAAGTCATGACGGCTCAAGTGAGCCAGGAGGTTGTAGCTCCAGTGGATCCGATAATGAGTATGGCTACTTTGAAAGTGAGAGATTTTGTGAGGATGAACCCTCCAGAGTTTTATAGCTCTAAGGTGGGAGAGGTGCCTCAAGAGTTTATATATGAGGTCTCTAAGATGTTGGACTTTGTGAGAGTGACTCCGGTAGAGAAGGCAGAGTTGGCTTCTTATCAACTCAAGGGGGTTGCTCAAGGTTGGTTTAATCAATGGAAAGGGGATAGACCGGTAGGAAGAGTTCCCATAGAGTAGGGAGTGTTCAAGAGTGCTTTTCTAGATAGCTTCTTCCCCTTAGAGATGAGAGAAGCTTTGGTGCTTGAGTTCATTAACCTTATACAGGGAGATATGAGTGTTAAGGAATATGCATTGAGGTTCACCCAATTGTCTAAGTATGTTCTAATTCTAGTGTCCAATCCTAGGTCGGAACTGTGTAAGTTTGTGTTGGGGTTGTCTGATCTAGTGGAAAAAGAATGTCGTATGGCCATGCTTGATCATGATATGAATATTTTTTGCCTTATAGTTTATGACCTCCAAATTGAGGAAGGGAAAATTGAAGAAACGTTGAGGGAGAGGAAGAGGTTGAGGATTGAGGATGAAAATTCTTCTCGGACAAGGTCCTTCGGACAAGGTCCTTCGGACAAGGTCCTTCAGAGTTTTTCCCAAGGTTTAGTGAAGAGAGGTTGTCTAAACCTAAGCCTCCAAGAGGGAGTATTAGTGAGTCCTTGTGACCTCTTTATGCTAGGTGTGATAAGAGACATTCGGGTAAATGCTTAGTGGATTCCAATACTTACTTCAGTTGTGGTGAGTCGGGCCATAAGATAAGGCATTGCCCTATGGTTGCTAAGAATGTAAGGGATAGTCATCGTAGGTCTCAGCCTTATCTTTCATCCGGTCCTACTGGTACAACTGCTAGTGCTCCATAGCAAACTAGGTCCTTTGCTCTCTAAGCTAGAGATGAACAAGAGTGTCCTCCAAATGTTACTCCCGATATATGTTTCATGCTTATTTAGATTCTAGTATTTCTTGTCTTTTGTGACTTGATAGATTTGACATGATGGGCTTTTATGTTATCCTTAGCATGAATGGACTTCATTGTGGCTTTTGTGTATTTAGTGGTAGAACTCGACTTAGTCATGATGAGTTTTTTTAGAGTGTGTTAGGAGATTTGATGAATAGAGTGTTTAAGTGATGCCTCGGGTTGTTGAGTGAGTAGACTCCTCTAAAAGAGGGTAGGCGTGTAATCCACCATGGTCTAGAATTATATTGTGTGATGAAATTGAAAGTTTAGTGATAACTTGACCCAACCTTAGAGTTGAAAGAAATGGTGTTTAGAAAAGTTCGAATAGGCTTACTCCCAATGGGGAGATTATGTGCTTAGATGGCAAAGTGGTTAGGTGTTCTTGATGTTCATGCCTGAGGTTGACTTGAAGTTTTCACCTGTAGAGGTGTGGTGAGCTTGAGAAGTTTAGTCCCAGTTTGGTAGGCTCATAGGAGATTTTGAGTGGTGTTGGTAAGGTTGCTTGTGAGCTAAGGTGTTTAAATGAGGACCTCTATAATTTAGAAGTACCGGTAGAAGTCTTAGACTGACAAGTTAAGAAGTAGAAGAATGAGAAAGTTGCTTTCATGAAAGTATGAACGAGTGGTTTTTGTGTGAAGGTAGTAGTTGAGGGTGCTACTTGGGAGTCCAAGGTCCAATGAGATGTCCCGATATCCTTATCTTTCCTTCTATTCCTCCTTTAGCTTGAGATGATAAGTTTCTCTTTACATGTTTCATGATTGTGAAGTCTTGAATATGGTATGTGTTCCATAATTTCCTTGTATTATGCATATTCTTGAAGAAATCAATGGTTCGTAAGAAAAATGAGTTTGCATGATTTATGTTTCTCATGTTGTTGCACATTTAGTATAAGTTGCCTATTTGACTTCATGAGATGTTTTGATGGACATGCTTTGGTATGCTTTTGAGAGAAATCGCATATTGGCTCCATGATGTTGTGTTGAGCATAATTTTAGTTGGAGAAGATAGTTCTTCTATGAAATTGAGAAATATTGAAGTTTCCATGCAAAACGGGTTGTTAGATGTAGCTCCTACTCCCTCCTATTGCATTGATTATATTCGTGTTGGAGTTGATGTTTCCTTCTTTAAATGATGCAGTATTTTGATATTTCATGGATGATGGGCTGCTAGTCTTGAGTCTTTGATTCCGTAAGGTGTCTAGATCGTTATTTGAGGATGATTGTTCCCAAGAGGGATATATTGTAACACCCGAAAAACTAGTAGGTGAAACTAGAGCCTTACATGAGAGTTTTAGAGTTTGATGTGTGGGTTAATGTCGTAAAATGGTTTCCCATACATAGGATGAGGGGTTTAGGAGTTAAACGTGAAGGTACGACTCCCCAAGGACCAACCAAGGGTCGTTAAGGAGGACCCTAAAGCCTAACCTCCAAGCTTCCCCAAAACTGCCCAAAAGTGTGAGCTACGGATGGACCTATGAGGGTAGGTCCATCCACGCCTCATGGGGGTGTCTTGTGGGTAAAGACCCCAAATGGGGAGCTACGGAAATGAACCTAAGGACCTGCAGGACAGCCAGTAGGTCCATTCATGGACCATAGGTCCCAAGCATAGGTCATGCCTGCAAACTGCCTAAGTCTCGGCCAAGGTAAGGGATAGTTTAGGTAATTCCTAATTACGTTAAGTGTGCAGTCGTTTTATATTAGTTATTTAGACTTATAAAAAACTTTTTAAGCCTTTAACCACCTCACATACTTCATAAGTCCCAAACCCAAAATCATAACCCACGTAACCCTTTCCAAAATCTTCTCTCTAAAACTCAATAGAAGAAGAAGAAGAAGATCAAGTTAGGGCTTGAAGAAGGAGGATTTTTCACACGATTTTGTTGGATTTCTTCACCTAAGGTATGGTAGTCATTGATTCATGGATAGCTTTCTTCCATGGAGTCCTCAAACTCTCAATTTCAAAGTAAAGAAGTCTCCATAACCTAGGGGTTTCACTCCAAGTCATGGATTCTTTCTAAAAACGTTTTCAAAGATTTAATTATCTTATATTATGATTGAATTGCTGTTTCATGGTGGTTTTATAATAAAATCTCCCATGAATACATGAATTATCCTAATTTCCCATATTGGTTCCTAAAGTGTGGGTATTGATTGTTATTAGTATAATGTTATAGAATCATGAATATAATGAATTGATTACTTGAATTATGTATTAATTGAGGAATTTCTATGGTTTTGATGTTGAATTTCCTCCAAGAACCCATGAACCCCCATATCCCCAATTAGTGATTGTGTGATGTGGGTGAATTGTGGTGAGATGAATATTATGAGATTATCTTGTAGTAGTTTAGTTATTTGAATCATGTTACCATCCATGTCTAATATAGTAATTCTAGATATGTTGGTTGAATGTGATCTATAGTCCTTGAAGGGCAAAAATTTGAGTATTACCTATGTGTATGAAACTTGTGTGTATGCAATTAGATTGCTTTAAGAGTAAAGTGAATATATTATAATCTAATTGTTGTGTATTATCCTCATGTACACACTTAGGTATGAATATCATACAATGTGAAAGGTTTGTCCCATATAGTGATTCCAAGGATTGAAGACTAGTCTCACCTATTGAATCTAGGAGCTTTAGCATGAGTTTTTTGTATAGCGTGTCAAGACATTCTTCCATAATTAGTAATTTAAGTCAAGACTTAATATAAACTCAATGGGAATTAAGCTTAGCACCGAGTGAATATTGATATGAGATGGAATCCCTCTTGATAGCAGAGGCTGGGTTTTTAGTAGAAATCTCTTGAGATGGGAGCTCTCACTTTAGTATAGGCTGGGTTCCTAAGAGCAATCTCTTGGGATGGAAGCCCTCACGTTAGTAGAGCTCGGGTTTTCTAGTAGCAATCCCTTTATCCCATAAACTATGTGCCCACATAGGTTACTTAGCTATTGGTTTCATCTAAGCTAAGAGTTGGTTCTACCTTAGGAAAGTAGGACATCCCCTTTTTCGGTGTTGGGTAGACACCGGATTGCATGATTAAGTTCTCATGGTTTATATCGGTTAAAGCTAATTCCCACAAGGTCAAGCCTAGGATGAAATATGGCTATTCAAGAAGTTCTACTTAGAGTGGGTGGGGGTATGTGATTTCATCCATGCATTGCACAAGTAGGCTTTGAGAGTAGTTATGGTAGGTTCCTCTTTGTCATGAGTATTCATGTAACAAATGTGCTTGTGACTAGATGGCAATTGCATTAGATGTTAAGGCTACTTAGTATGCTAACTTGCATTGTTGTAATGGGTTGCTCTCCTTGTATAGTTGAGTAAAAGTGAATGTTTCCTTGTTTATAAGAAATAGGCTAAAGGTAAGATTAAGTGATGGTAAACATAAATGAGGATCTTAAGTGACTTGCTTAGTATGGGAGGGATTATGGGATCTTATCCATGCATTGCACAAGCTTGCCTTGAGGTAGCTCATGAAATGTTTTTCTCATGTCATGCTAAAACTAGATTGTATTGACTATGTATATGTTCCTAATGATATTTCTTATACTCACTAGCTGTGATTGTTGTCTACCATGTTATAGCCTATGTCTTATCATGATGTTTCTTATGCTTATGACTCGTGTTTTCACACTACTTTCTAAATGATGGTTTAAACTAGCAAAGTGCATGCATTCAACTAAAATGTCCCTTTTAGCATGTATTTAATGGTTTTTATGCATGGCTATTATACTTGGTGCATTTTTGTACTAACCCATATTTTTTCTACATTTTTTCACAAAGTGTAGGGTTCAGCAATATCGACTTCCATCCTCGTGGCTAGGATCATAGTAGATCAAGAAAAAGAAGCTTTGTAAATCTTTCTTTTATGTTTTAGACTTTTGTATGGGCTATGTCCCAAAGATTTATTGAAGTGTTGTAGATGGTTTGAGATATAGTGTTGCAGACTCCCACTTATTTTTATAAAAGACATCGATTGTAAAGAAAAATTTTTAATTTCTGCACTATTTCCTATGTTCTTATGTTATGATATGCTAAGAGGCTTGTATGAGGCTCTTCAGAGTCTTTTACGCCGTGTTACGTCTAGGGGGTACTCCACGGTCTTGATACCTCATAATTCGCAAGATCCCAAATCCATAACCAACTTTACCCCCAAAATCTTCTCCCCAAAACTCCATAAAGGAAGAAGAAGATCAAGTTAGGGCTTGAAGAAGGAGGTTTTTTCACACGATTTTGTTGGATTTATTTACTTAAGGTATGGTAGTCCTTGATTCATGGATAACTTTCTTCCATGAAGTCCTCAAACTCTCAATTCAAAGTTATAAAGTCTCCAAAAACCTTGGCTTTCACTCCAAGTCATGGATTCTTTATAAAAATGTTTTTATTATTTAATTATGTTATATTATGATTGAATTACTGTTTTATGATAAAAATCTATCATGAATACTTGAATTACCCTAATTTCTCAAATTGGATCTTAAAGTGTGGGTATTGATTGATATTAGTAGAATGTTATAGAATCATGAATATAATCAATTGATTATTTGAATTATGTATTAATTGAGGAATTTATATGGTTTCTATGTTGAATCTCCTCCAAGAACTCATGAACCCCCATGTCCCCAATTTGTGACTTTGTGATGTGGGTGAATTATGGTGAGATGAATATTATGAGATTTTGTTGTATTAGTTGAGTTATTTGAATCATGTTGTCTTCCATGTTTAATGTAGTAACCCTGAATTTGATTGGTTGAATGCGATGCTTGATCCAAGAGGGGTAAAACATGAGACTTATGCCTAATTGTTGCTTCATGTGTATACTTTATGAACACAATTATAATCTAAATTGTTGTGTGGTTGAAATGGCAATCTCACATACACACTTATACATGATTATTGGCTATATTATTGTGTTGCTTGAAAGTTCATTCTCATAAACACATAATGAGCATAATGTGAAAGTTTTTCTCACATATTGAAGATTCTAGGTTGAAAGTTAGTTCTCACCTAATTGAATCTAACATGAAGACGTTGGCTGTGAAGTTTATTCTCACATATGATCTAATGAGCTATCCTAATGAAACAAGTTAGGATTCAATAACTACTTCATGGGAATTATGCTTAGCACCGAGTGGATATTAAAAATGAGATAGAGGCTCTCCTGTCAATTTAAAAGGCTGGGTTTCTAATATGAATCTCATGAGATGGAAGCTCCCCCGTTAAGTAAGGTTGGGTTTCTAGAAGAAATCTCCTTATCCCATAACTACGTGCCCCCGTAGGTTATTTAACTATTGGATCCATCTCCAAGCTAATACATTTTAGTTATACCTTAGGCAAGTAAAACACCCCTTTTCGGTGTGGGGCATACACCGAATTCCATGCAAGCTCACATGGTCTATGTCAGTTAAATATAATTCCCACAAGGTCAAGTCTATGATGATCTATGGCTATTCAAAAAGTACTACTTAGTGTGGGTGGGGGTATCAGACTTCATCCATACATTGCACAAGTAGGCTTTGAGAGTAGATATGGTAGGTTCTTCATTTGTCAAGATGACTCATGCAATGAATGTGCTTGTGACTAAATGGCAATTTCATTTGATGTTAAGGATACTTGTAATGTTGTATGCTAACTTGCATTGTTGCCATGTGTTTCTTTCCTTGATGTGGTTGACCAAAAGTGAGTGTTTCCTTGTCTATGAGAAATAGGCCAAAGGTGAGATTAAAAGATGGTAAACATGAATGCGGATCTAAAGTGGCTTGCTTAATATGGGTGGGATTATGGGATCTTATCTATACATTGCACAAGCTTGCCTTGAGGTAGCTCATGAAGTGTTTCTCTCATGTCATGCTAAAACTAGATTGTATTGACTATGTATATGTTCCTAATGATATTTCTTATACTCACTAGTTGTGTTGTCTACCATGTTATTGTCTATGTCTTATCATGATGTCTTTTATATATGCTTATGACTTGTGTTTTCACACTACTTTCTAAATGATGGTGTAAACTAGCAAAGTGCATGCATTTTACTAGAATGTACCTTTTAGCATGTCTTCAATGGGTTTTATGCATGGCTATCATATTTAATGCATTTTTGTACTAACCCATATTTCTTCTACATTTTTCACAAAGTGTAGGGTTTGGCGATATCGAGTTCCATCCTCGGGGCTAGGATCATAGTAGATCAAGAAAAAGAAGCTTGGTGAGTCCTCATAGTATTCAAGGGCTTGATCAGTATGTCATTTACCCAAAGATTTATTGAAGTGCTATAGATGGTTTTAGACATATTGTTATAGACTCCCGCTTATTTTTATAAAAAACTTCGATTGTAAAGAAAAGTTTTAAATTTCTGCACTATTTCGTATTTTCTTATGTTATGATATATTAAGAGGCTTGTATGAGGCTCTTCGGAGTCTTGTACGCCGTGTTACGTCTATGGGGTACTCCATGGTCGTGACACTTCATGAGTTAAGATGAATAGGATTAAGAACTATTCCATGGAAGTTAATGTTAGTACCTAATGGACAAGAGGCAATTATTCATGTCCCATAACTATGTGCCAACATAGGATTGTCTAGATAGACATTAGCTAGTGGACCAACAATATCTAGAAGTTTAGGGTCGTTACCATGGCAAGTAGGACAACCCCTTTCGGTGTGGGGCAGACACTAGATTCCATGATGATAGCTCGCATGGTCTTATATGTCAGTTAAGGCTACTTCCCACAAACAAGAAAAGGTATGATGAACCAAGGTTACTTTAAGAAATATCGTAAGTATGTTTTAAGATGATGTTCACATGCATTAATCATGTTTTATGACTTATGTTTTCTAACCCACTTATCTCATGTTTTATCTTGATCATTGCATTCTCACGAAAATTTCCTATTTTATCATGATTTATTTGTTTTTATGCATGGCTATCATACTTGGAACATGATTGTACTAACACATACTCTGGGCTACATTTCCCCAAAATATAGGGTCCGATAGTCAGTGTTCTTAGTTTCTTGGCAAGAGGTTGATTTGAGTGATTTTGAGCTGTGGTGAGTTGTCATGCTTCGAGGATGGAGTTCCATTATTTTCAGTTTTGTTTCTTACTTTCAGTTCTGGACATGATGTATGGGCTAGGACCAATTTCATTCTTATATACTAGATGGCTAATGAGACAAGTCTTTAGACTTCCGCTTTACTTTTATAAAAATGATTTGGACTTGAAATGTACTTATTCATCTCTTTTATTGTATTTCTTATGTTATGAATTCTAAGTGGCTTGAATGGGGCCTCTCTGGGTCCTATATGTCATGTTACCCCTAGGGGGTACCTTGGGTCGTGACAAATTTGGTAATCAAATCACAAGGCTTAGAAAGGTCTTAGGATGTCTCATAAGCAACGTCAAGTAGAGTCTTATTCAAGAGTATGAAGAGCGTCGTATTTATGAATGAGAGGCTACAAGATGTTTAGGAAACTCCATTTTTTTCATTACTCTAAAGTCGTGCGATAGATTTTAACTCTATAAGGTCTCTCTTCTAATCCTTATCCGATGCTCAACAGATATGGCTACTTGAAGAGCTTATGCTAGAAGGATTGTGAGGGAGAATATGGACCAAGAAGCTCCTCCTCAAGCTCCTCAAGCTACGATTGATCCTTTGGCCGATCAAGTGACTAATGTGGAGTTTATGGCTGCTAATTTTCAAATGGCACAAGTTGTGACGGCTCAAGCCAATAGGGAGGTTGCGGTTCCCGTGAACCCAAATGTGGGTACTGCGACATCTAGAGTGAGGGATTCACTAGAATGAATCTTCTGGATTTTCATGATTCTAAGGTTGAGGAAGATCCTCAAGATTTAATTGATGAGCTTTACAAGGTGTTGATGATTATGGGAGTTACGGCGGTGGAAAATGTGCACTTGGATTCTTATCAACTTAAGGCTATTGCTCAAAATGGTACAACTGATGGAAAGAAAGTAGACCGAAATATGTGGGTCCTCTTGATTAGGAAGAGTACAAAGTTGCTTTCCTTGATAGGTTCTTTCCCCTTGAGATAAGGGAGGAAAAAGTTCTTGAGTTCATCAACCTTTTTCAAGGGGGTAAGAGTGTGAAAGAGTATGCTTTGAATTTCACACAATTGTCTCGATATGCTCTCACAATGGTTATCGATCCTAGGGCAAAGATGAGTAAGTTTGGTTCGAGTGTGTCTGAAATGGTAATCAAAGAATTCCATACTGCTATGCTCGTTAATGTCATGGACATTTCTCATCTCATGGTTCATGCGCAACAGATTGAAGAGGAGAAACATAAGGAAAAATCTATGGAGACAAAGAGGGCCAAAATCGGTGATAGTTATTTTTCTTATGCAAGGTCCGATAAACATGGTCGTTCTTAGTTTCGACCAAGGTTTTATGGTTAAGGTTCTTCCAATACCCCTTCTAGGTCCAAAAAAAGAGGGTGTTTAACCCTAAGCCTCAAGGAGGAAATGGTAGTGGGTCTTTATTGTCTGCTTGTGCTAGGTGTGGAAGGAAGCACAAGAGTAAGTGCCTAGCGGGTTCCAATTCTTTTTTTGGTTATGGTAAGATGGACCACAAGATAAGAGATTGCCCTTCAGTTGATAAGAATGAAGGAGATAATCTCTGAAGGGCTCAACCCAATCTTTCATCCTATCCAAGTGGTTTGGGTTCAAGTGCTCCCAAGCTAAACTGATTCGATGCACTTCAGACTCGTGGTGAACAAGAGGGTTCTCCCGATGTGGTTACTGGTATGTTGAAAGTCTTACAACTTGATGTTTATGATTTACTTGACCCGGTGCTACCTTGTATTTTGTGACACCATATGTGACTATGAGGTTTCATATTCTTCCAGATGTGTTGTTAGATCCCTTTTCTGTCTCTACTTCCGTTGGTGATTCTATTATGGCTAAGAGGGTTTATAGATAGTGTCCCGTCTCCTTGTCCTATAGAGTTACTGTTATTGACTTGGTAGAGCTTGATATGTTAGGTTTTGATTTTATCCTTGGTATGGATTGGCTGGATTCATGTTATGCCTCTATTGATTGTAGAACTCGTGTAGTAAATTTCAGTTCCCGAATGAGCCTCTAATAGAATGGAAGGGGGGAAATTCTATGCCTAAGGGTCTGTTTATCTCTTGTCTCAAAGCTAGAAATATTATTTCTAAGGGTTGCATTTACCATTTAGCTAGGGTGAGGGATGTGGATTTCGAAACCCCAACTCTTGAGTCGGTACCCGTTGTTAACAAGTTTTCGGAAGTGTTCCCAGATGATCTACCCATTAATCCTCCCAAAAGAGAATATGACTTTAGTATTGACCTTCTCCAAGATATGCAACCTATTTATATCCCTCATTACCGAATGGCTCTGACATATTTTAAGGAACTAAAGGAGCAATTGAAAGATTTGTTGGATAAGGGTTTCATCCAACCAAGTATTTCTCCATGGGGTGCTCCAATTTTTTTCGTTAGGAAGAAAATGGTTGACTCCATATGTGTATCGACTACCGACAATTGAATAAGGTTACCGTGAAGAACAAGTATCCTCTCCCAATGATAGATTATTTATTTGACCAACGTAAAGGGGAGAGTTACTTTTCCACGATTGACCTCCGGGTGGGTTATAACCAATTGAGGGTGAAAGAAGATGACATTCCAAAAACAACTTTTCGAACTCGTTATGGTGACTTATGAGTTTTTGATAATATCGTTTGGGTTGACTAATGCTCTGGTGGCATTTATGGATTTGATGAATATGGTGTTTAGGCAATACCTTGACATACTTGTGATTGTGTTCATTGATGATATATTGATTTATTCAAGAAGTGAGGATGATCATATCAATCATTAGAGGATTGTATTGCGAATTCTCAAGGACCAACAAACTTTTTGCAAAGTTTAGCAAATGTGAATTTCGGTTAAGGTCCGTGGCTTTTCTTGGTTATATTGTTTCAAGTAAGGGTATTGAGGTATATCCTAAGAAGATGGATGTGGTCTCGAGTTGTCCTAGACCTCTATCCCCTTTGAATATTAGAAGTTTTTTAGGTCTAACCAGTTACTATAGAAGGTTTGTTGAAGAGTTCTCTTCGATTGTGTAACCCTCCAGAAACTAGTAGGATAAACTAGAGCTTAACATGAGGGTTAGAGCCATAAACGTACCTCCCTGTACCTAAAAATATAGGGTTTCATGTTAGAACGTCAAGGTACGACCCCAAGGACCAATCGTGGGTCCTTGAGGGAAAACCTTATGAGGCTTCTTGGCAGTGACCCACACCTCGTTGGTCAACCCACACCCTGTGGGTGAGGGGTAGTGGGTCAAGCCTGCAAAATCAGGCCTCTGAACCTCCACCCACGGTTCTCTAGCACGCCACGCGGGTATATCCACAGACCGTGATCGTGGGTTGTGGGTGATGCCTGAAACTGCCATTTGGCAGTTACACTTAGGGGCATTATGGGGTTTTCCAATTTTCATTAATATTTAGTGACGTCGTTTTACAATAAATTAGACTAACTATATAGGGTTTTGAAGTCATCTTTCTCATAATTCCAAATCCCAAAAAGAAAGACCCAAACCCTCTTCAAAAACTCTCTCTCTAGAACTCCAAGGAAGAAGAAGAAGGAAGGTGAAGCTAGGGTTGAAGGAGAAAGGTTTTCTACATAATTTCATATGAATTCATATTTAAGGTATGGGTCCTTCATCATGGAGTCCCTTCAAAACCCCAATTTCAAAGATAGAAAGTCCCCAAAAGCTAGGGTTTGACTCCAAGTCATGGATTCCTTTCAAAACGATTCTATTGATTTAATTACTTTATATTATGAATTAATTGATGATTTATTATAATTTTATGAAGAAATCTTCCAGGAATCCATGAAATCCCCATATTCCCAATTTATGACGTTGTGATGTGGGTGAATTGTAGAAAGATGAATATTATGAAATTATGCTTTTAGTAATTAAGTTAGTTGAATCATGTTATTATCCATGTTTAATGTAGTAATTCTATTCGTGTTGATTGAATATGATATATGGTCCTTGAAGGGCAAAGTATGAGAATTATGCTTGATTATGAGGGTTATGTATATGCTTTAAGAACAATTTGAGAGTAAAGTGAATATGAATATGATCTAGTTGTTGTGTTGTTGGAGGTTATCATCATGTACACACTTATGTATGAATATGATATGATGTGAAAGGTTTTCTCACAATATGATGATTCTATGGTTGAAAGACTATTCTCACCTAATGAATCTATGAGCTATAGTATGAATCATGTTGGATTGAGTGTCAAGGCATTCTTCCATGAATATGAAATTAAGTCAAGACTTAATATGTAATCTATGGGAATTAACGCTTAGCACCAAGTGGATATAATATGAGATGGAAGCTTATACGATAGTTAAGTCAGGCTTCCCAATGAAAGTTCTTACACTAGTTGAGTCCGGCTTTCCAAATGGGTTCCTTCTACCTTAGTTGAGTCCGGGTTTCCAAAGTATGCATATCATGACATGGAAACCATCTACCTTAGTTGAGTCCGTGTTTCTAGTATCAATCTCCTTATCCCATAAACTATGTGCCCACATAGGTCTTTTGCTAGTGGATCCACCTAAGCTAAGAGTATGGTTCTACCTTAGGCAAGTAGGACAATCCCTTTTCGGTATGGGGTAGACACCGGATTCCATGGTAAGCTCACATGGTCTATGTCGGTTAAGGCGAATTTCCCCTTTGTGATAGTATGAACAAGAATATGAATTATGAACTATAGTTACTCAAGAAGCTTTACTTAGTATGGGTGGGATTATGGGATCTTATTCATGCATTTCCAAAGTATACTTTGAGGGTATTTATTGTATGTTCCTCTTATGACATGATGATCTATGAGTTGATTATGCTTAGGACGTATTCTTTTCCATTATCTTTAAAATAATGCTTTAACTTAGTAAATTGCATACATTCAAATAAAACGTCCCTTTTTGCATGTTTTCATGATTTTATGCATGGCTATTATACTTAGTGTATTTTTATACCAACCCATATTTTCCTACATTTTCCCCAAGTGTAGGGTCGGATTCTCAAGGTGGTCCACATTGTGGCTACATCTTGGATTTGTTCATTTCTCCTTGCTTGTGGTGAGTCCTCATGATTTGAGGATAATTATTATCATTGTAGTTCCTTTTCTTGTATTTCATTTTTGAATTATGTTGTATGGGCTGTGACCCTATTTGATTCAACTATTGTAAAAGATTGCTAAGTGAGACAGGTCTAGACTTCTGCTTTCCTTTATAAAGATTTTGGACTTGAAATGTGTTTTACTCTTATTATTCTATTGCTTATGTTATGATATGCTAAGTGGCTTACATGGAGCCTTTCGGGGTTCTATGTGTCTTGTTACATCTAGGGGGTATCCCTAGGTCGTGATAAACTTGGTAATCAGAGCACAAGGTTTAGAATTATTCTATGATGATCTCTCATAAGCCACGTCTAGTAGAGTCTTGTTCATGAGTGTGAAGCACGCCACACTTATGAATGAGCGGCTATAAGGTGTTTAGGAAATTTCACTTCTTTCATTACTCTTAAGTCGTGCCTTAGAGTTTAACTCTATAAAAGTACCTCTCCTAATCCTTCTCTTGTGTCTTTAGGATATGAATACAAGAAGGGCTAACGCTATAAGAATGGAGGGTGACAATGTGAATGAGGAAGCTAACCAAGCTCCTCAAACTAACCAAGCTCTAGTTAATCCCATGGTTGAGAATGTGACCCATGCGGAGTTTAGGTCTACTATCCAAATGTTGGATGAAGTCATGACGGCTCTAGCCAATAGAGAAGTTGTAGCTCCGGTGAATCCTTATATGACTTCGACTGCTTCTAGGGTTAGGGATTTTGCTAGAATGAACTCTCCCGAATTTCATGGCTCTAAAGTGGAAGAGGATCCCCAAAGGTTTATCGATGAGGTTTATAAAACTCTTGCCATTATAGGGGTGTCTTCGGAAGAGAAGGCGGAGTTAGCCTCCTAGCAACTAAAGGATGTTGCTTAAGTATGGTATGATCTATGAAAGAGGGGAAGACCCGTAGGAGCGAACCTAGTTGAATCGAAAATGTTCAAATAGGCATTTCTTGATAGATTCTTTCCCCGAGAGTTGAGGGAAACTAAGGTGGAAGAATTCATTAACCTTAGGCAAGGTAGCATGATTTTCAAGAAGTATGCCTTGAAATTTACCCAACTATCCAAGTATGCTCCATCTATGGTGGCATATTTGAGGGATGAGACGAGTAGGTTTTTGGCCAGTGTATCTGACTTGGTTGAAGAAGTATGCCATGGATATCTCACGGCTTATGGTGTACGCTCAACAAATGAGGAGTCAAAACTTAAGAAAAAGAATAGAGAGGTGAAAAGAGCTAGAACCGGTGATGGGAACTTCTCCGATCCTAGGTCCGATGGACAAGGTCGACCAAGGTTTAGACAAAGGTTCTTCAACCAAAGCTCCGCTAGTGCTCCAAGGGTCAACATTGATAGGGTTTCCAACCCTAAACCTCAAGGAGGTAATAGTGGTGGTTCTTATTTTGATAGACCTAATTGTGCAAAATATGGAAGAAATCATGTGCCTTGTTGGTACCGATAGGTATCTTAGTTGTGGGAAGGTTGTCCACAAAATAAGATATTGTCCAATGCTCAAGGTTACAGGAAGGGAAGATAAAAAACTCCTCCAAGAGGTTCTGATTCCAATGCTCAAAAGAAAAACCACTTTTATGCTCTTCAATCCTGAGGTGACCAAGAAACCAAACCACTTTTGTGGCCATGAAGTTTGAAATACTCCCCAAAGTGTTAGTAGAACCTTTTTCGGTCTCTACCCTGGTTGGTGATTCGGTGGTGGCTAAGAGATTTTATAAACGTTGTCCCATTTCCTTGTCCCATAGAGTTACTTTGGTGGATTTGGTAAAGTTAGACATGTTAGACTTTGATGTGATTTTGGGTATGGATTGGTTGAATGCATCTTATGCCTTTATCGATTGTAGGACTCGAGGGGAAATTCTATCCCTAGCGATCAATTTGTCTCTTGTCTTAAATCTAAGGAGATGATCTCCAAAGGGTTTATTTACCATCTTGTTAGGGTGAGGGATGTCGAATCTGAAACCCCTAATCTAGAGTCGGTTCCTGTAGTGAATAAGTTTCTGGAAGTGTTCCTCGATGATTTACCCAGTATTCCTCCCGAGTGGGAAATATATTTTGGTATTGACCTTTTACCGGATATGTGACCTATCTCCATCCCCCTTATAAAATGGCTCCGTCCGAGTTGAAAGAGCAATTAAAGGATTTGCTAGATAAGTGTTTTATTCGATCAAGTATCTCTCCATGGGGTGCTCCGATATTTTTTTGTTGGAAAGAAGGATGGGTCTCTTAGAATGTGCAGCGATTATCGTCAATTGAATAAAGTGACCATCAAGAATAAATATTCCTTTTCTAGAATTGATGATTTGTTTGACCAACTTCAAGGGGCTAGTTTCTTCTCTAAGATTGATCTTCGTTCGAGTTATCACCAATTGAGGGTGAGAGGGGATGATATTCCAGAGACGACCTTTAGAATCCGGTATGGTAACTATGAATTTGTGCTCATGTCATTTGGGTTGACTAATGCTGTGCCGACATTTATGGATTTGATGAATAGAGTATTTAGGCAATACCTAGACATGTTTGTGATCACGTTTATCGATGATATATTGATCTATTAGAGGAGTGAGAATTAACATGTGGACCATTTGAGAATTGTGTTGCAAGTTCTTAAGGGCCAACAACTTTTTGCGAAGTTCAGCAAGTGTGAATTTTAGTTGAGGTCCATAGCTTTCCTTGGTCATATTGTATCAAGCAAGGGTATTGAGGCGGATGCAGTCAAGATTTACCCTAAACCTCTAACTTCTTCCGACATTAGAAGCTTTTTGGGTTTGGCTGGTCACTATAAGAGGTTTGTTGAGGGGTTTTCCTCCATTGCTTCTCCGTTGATGGCTTTGACTCAAAAGACGGCAAAGTTTGAGTGGTCGGAGGCTTGTGAGAAAAGATTCCAAAAATTGAAAGAAAGACTTACTTCCGCTCCGGTGTTGACCTTACCGGAGGGTACAAATGGTTATGTTGTGTATTGTGATGGATCTAGAGTTGGGTTGGGATGTTTGCTTATGCAAAATGGTAAGGTGATTACCTATGCTTCAAGGAAACTTAAAGTCCATGAGAAGAATTATCCTACCCATGATCTTGAATTAGCGGCGGTTGTGTTTGCCTTATAAATATGGAGGCATTATTTGTATGGGGTCCATGTGGAGGACGCCCGCAACGAGAGTGGAAGAGAAAGTGGTGAATGAGGGAGCTCATCCCTAAGGTTCTCAAGTTCCCTAAGGTGACCAAGTGCCTCAAGAGAATGAAGTTCCGGTCGAAACTCCGGCCATGACTAATGATGAAATTAGGTCAGCTTTTCTAACCTTAGCCCAAGCCATGATGGCTCAAGTTACTTGGGATGTGGGGCCTAGGGTGATTGCTAATAAGAGTACCATGGCCTCATGGTTAAGGGACTTTGTAAGGATGAATCTTCCTGGTTTCCTTGGCTCTAAGGTGGGAGAGGATCCCCAAGAGTTTTTGGATGAAGTGTACAAGATAGTCAATGCTATGGGAGTGACCTCTCTTGAAAAAGCGGAACTTGTCGCTTACTGATTGAAAGATGTGGCCCAAGTGTGATTCACTCAATGGAAGAGCAATAGGTCTATGGGAGCAAGGTCTATAGATTGGGAGTTGTTCAAGGAAGCTTTCCTTGGTAGATACTTTCCCCGTGAGAAGAGGGAATGTGGAGGAGTTTATAAACCTTAGGCAAGGTAGCATGAGTATTGAGGAGTATTTCTTGAAATTTACCCTATTGTCTACGTAGTGTCCAACCCTAGGGATGAGAAGAGTAGGCTTGTGACCGGTGTATCCGACCTAGTTAAGGAAGAATGCCATACAGAGATGCTCCATGATGACATGAATATTTCTAGAGTTATGGTGTATGCTCAATATATTGAGGAGTCCAAACTTAAGAGGAATGATAGGGAGTTGAAAAGGTCTAGGTCCTATGAGCAGGGTCCACCTGGGTTCAAGAAGAGAGATCCAAACCAAGATTCTTCAAGTACTCCTAAGGTCAACCAAGAGAGAGGAAGTGGACCTCCATTTGCTAAACCTACTTGTCGCAATTGTGGAAAGAAGCATCATGGGAAATGCCTAGTCGGTACTAGTGGGAGCTATAGATGTGGAAAAACTAATCACCAAGTGAGAAATTGTCCTACTCTTATGGCTAGAGGAAGGGAGGCCAAACAAGCTTCTCTTAATGGCCCGAATCTTGATGCTCCAAAGAGGAATCATTTCTATCCTCTTCAAGCTAACAAGGACAAAGGATCTAATCCGGATGAAGGTACCGGTAAGTTATAGTTCCTTATGGTTGTGAATGTCTTGTTAAGGTTCCTATGTTGTTTTTCATGTTAGCCTTAGTTGGGGTTTCTCCTAAAAGGGCGATGGTATTTTCAATAGTAAGGTTGTTGAGAGTGTTGATATCCTTATCTCTTTCCTTCTATTCTTTTTCAAGCTTGAGACCAAGAGAGTTTCTGGTAGCTTGTTTTATGTTTTGGAGTCATGTGTGATATTGTGTTTTCCATGTTCTCCTTATGTTATGCATGTTCTAGTTGAATTCTTGTTTATATGAGTAAATGAGTTTTCCAGATTTATTGTTCCTCATGTAGATGTGCATTTGATATGAGTTGTCTATATGCTTCATGAGGTGAAATGTTGAACATGCCTAATTGTGCTTTAGAGAGTAATTGCATAATGTGCTAATGATGATGTTGTAATGAGCATGGTGTGAGTTGGTAAAGGAAAGTTCCTCTAACGAAATGAGAAATGTTGATGTTATTGCGCATAATGAGTTTGTAGAATTAGTTCCTACTTTCCTGAAATGCATTGAGCTTATTGATGTGGAGTTGATGTTTCCTCCTATGATTATGCATTTATATTGATGTGTTATGATTGTTGGGCTGCTAGTCTTGAGTCATTAACCCCTTAATGTGTTTAAAGTGTCATTCGAGGACGAATGTTATTAAGTGGGGGATAATGTAACATCCTGTAAAATGAATAAGTGAAACTAGAGCCTTACTTATGTGTGTGTGAGTTTGGTGTGAGGTTTGAGGGTGTTTGATGTCATCCCGAGCTGTGGTTGAGGGGTTTAGGGGTTAAATGACAAGGTACGACTCCCCAAGGACCACCCTAGGGGTCCTTGAGGAGGACCCCAAGCCTAACCCCCATGACCCCTTGAAACCAATAGGCTGCCCTAATGTAACACCCCTAAATGCTTAAACAAATAGTTGCATGTCGTTACATCATCTCATAATTACTAGAATATATTTTATTCTCATTTTTGGAACTTGAAATGTTGTGATTTGCAAACTTGCTTAGCATAAATTGTTATCGTAAATTAAGGTATTGTATGGGGGTATTTGCGTAATAATCTAATTATACTTACTTATAAATTGGAAGTGTGGGTATAAAGTACATAAATATAGTTATATATGTATGCTTTTTAGGCAGCCATCTATTTGTTTGGGCAGCCCCTTTTGGTGACATCTGCCCATGTGACAAGGATAACTTGTGTAGCTATATATCTTTACACCTCCTTTGATTGAATTCATTTTCCCTCAAGTCTAAGAACATTATAACATTAGCTAAACAGTTGTTCTTCAAAATCAAGAGAAAAACTAAGTCCTTTTGGCTGGAATCCGACACACACACTTCAAAAGAAGTCAGTTTACAGTGAATAAATATGTTTTGGAAAGTTAATTCGTAGACCTACAACTGTTGTGTTTATGTAAAATTCTAATTTAACTGTTATGGATACGAAATAAGGGACGCAACATATGATAAGTTCTGTCCAGATTCTGGAATTAGAAATCCTGTACGTTCAACTATTAGTGTTTTGATTATATCTTTTTGTACAAAGTGTAGTTTGTGGTGATTCTTGATTATTTGCAAGCTTAAGAGAAGTACCTACATCTTTTATGAATGATATAAATTCCACTTTGGCTGTTTTCTGTTTCAAATCTAAGTTGCGACAAGAAGTGCGTTTATTGGGCAGAATATCTGTTTTGGGAGTATAGTTGTATTTGTATAGGCTAGGCTTACTTGTAATGATAACCCTGTGTTACACCATCATTATTGAACTACTAGAAAGTAAATAAGTTATTGATTCATTTTTTAAGGTCGTATATCCTCGTGTACGAGTTGAAGATTTTGATACGCTGGTTGGTCTACGATTCGAACTCGTGTTGGATTGTTTTTGTGCTAAAGAACTGAGGTTTGTGTATAAACTTATACTGGTACTCTTTTTACCTGCTTGTATATCTGAAAGTTTACTTTGGTATCTTGGCTACCTCTTGTCAATTTGCATTGTCATGTTGGTATCCTTTAAGACGTTAAAGACGCTTGTGCAACTCGCCCACTTGTACGAATTGTTTGATCACTTGGCACTCTTGTTGGGACCTTGTCCTTCTTGTGGCTGTGACTTTGTTACTCTTGGCATGCCTCTTGATTCAGATCATTTACCATCTTGACTCTGGATTTTTATTCCGTCTTAAGAATGGAAGTTGTCCATTTTAAGTACGAACTAGAAAGCCATTTAATATGGTTCTTGGTTCTCTTGATTATTGGGTTTTGACCCTTCTTGATACCTGTTAGTGCTTGGTGTGACGACATGATGTATATATTGGGCGAGCCTTGTTGTTGAATCTCTTGGAAAACTGTGCTATGAGCGTTCTTGACATTTGAATCTTTAAATATCGAACTTGATACTCTTTATATATTGTTTACTTGATTTATTTATTATGTTCAATTATGCTGCCCTTTACTTGAGAATGATAACTTGGCGAATTTGAGGGCGCTGAACCTATAGTTTATGCACCACTAATGTCACGACCCAAGCCTAGGGCCTAGACGTGACATGGCGAATGAGGAACCCGAAGGAACCCCAAACAAGCCTCTCAAACTTGTCATCACACTTCATCGGTCGCGGAAGTACAATCAACATTAATTAACAGGAAATAGGGAATAAGGGCAAACCATTTCAAAATGACATCATAGAACAAGAGTCAAGCTCATTTACAAAATACTTGTCCAACGCACACCTCTACATACATAGATAGGACGGGGGCCATGACATACTACCGGCTCCCCTCATAGTCAAAATACAATTGCAAGCTAAAGTCTCAAAACATAGGAGTAGGAAACATAACATAGCCCTCGAATCATTGAGGACTCACCAACAAACTCGGATAAGCACCGTACTAGCCACGTGAATGGAGAGAAGGATCAAGAGTAGCTCCGGTCCCTACATGGTGACATCATGTAGGCAAAATATGCGTTAGTACTTGGAATGTACTAAGTATGCGGGGTGCAACACAACAATAGACAAGGACACAATCGAAATACAAGAAATAGTTTCATAGGCATTATGAATAACAATATGAGGATGCATGATCAAAGTGAAGTCAAAACATGTTTAAGTAAATCTATACTAATAGTAGATATCATATGTGTATGCATGATCCAACCAATCTATAACCCCAACTTAGGATGGGGGATGCCGTTCACACCCGGACACCCTGGTGGCAAGGTATAAACCCCTCACATGGTTGATGTTGGTCACACCCCAAGCATCCTAGGTGGTGAGATATAAACCTCTCACATGGTTGATGTTGGTCACACCCCAAGCATCCTAGGTGGTGAGATATAAACCTCTCACATGGTTGTCCGGTTCTTTTCCCCCGGACCGGGCATGGTCATGCAACACTTTATATAGGAAATTCCCATTAGGCTCTAATGCAATCTCACGTATGGAATGAACATATACACAAGCTTAGTTTGTCATCAACACATCTCTGGATTGCCATACATCTCATAACTCAAGCTTTAAAGCATCGATTCATCAATTCTCCATAGTTGGACATTTTGTCAAACACCTTGAAGGCATGTAATGGAATCAAAGAGCATGGAAAATAGGGTAGTAATTATGCAGCCAAACCAGTGAACAACCTACAACAACACCTTTTAACACCCACAATACCACATGAAAATCTCCACATCCATTCCAAATTTAGATTCAAGTTCTAGAGTCACAACATGCTCAAAACAATCACTTTTCATGTTTAAAATTCAATGTGCAGGAAATTATTACAAAGAACAAGACTAATTTATGAATCTTAACTTAAACCATGAATTAGTGAGTAGAATAGAGTCTAGGCACTATGGGTGGAAGGACCCATGAGTTCAACACCACATACCTTGAGTTCTTATGAAGGTCTTGAGAGTGTCTTCAATGGAAGCTTGGAACTTGGAGCAAGAGTCTCTTCAATCTTGAGGAAGGTTTTGGATTAGGGTTCTTGAGAGAACTTGAGAGAAAATGTGTCTAAGTATGGGAGAGGTGTTTTGGGAAATGTTTTAGAGATGGGAATTGAACTAATGGTATATAGGAAATAACATATGCCCTTTGGAAAAATGGTCCAACACTTAGAAAAAAAAATGAGGCGGGTGAACAGTAAAAACGCTCACTGGAAATTGCATTTCCTGCCGGACAGATTTTACGAAAATGGGCATAACTTCTTCGTCCGAACTCCGAATGAGGTGAAACGAAGTGCGTTAGGTAGCTAACTCAAAGGGCTTTCCATGGATATGTTATGGGCCACCCAATTATTTGTGTGCTAGGAGATATGACCCTCCAAAGTAGACCCTCGAAAAAGGCTTCACTTGGAAATTTCGGATTTTGATACGGTTGCTCTAAAATTTGGGTTAGACCCATTTCCCACTCAATTTGACCCCCTAAACAAGAATATGAAGTCGGATTTTCGAAAAACGAAACGGATTTTTTTTGATATAGCTAAACAAGTTTCCGGTAACTTCCGAAGCACATTTTTAAGAACCTTTTGGGTCATTTCAATATCTCCCCCTTGGGAACATTCGTCCCCGAATGTGGAAGAGACGTACAAGGCAAGACTTAGTAAGAACATATCAGCCCCAACATGAATGCAAAAATTTTATTTAAACATCACTTCAAGATTTCAAAACTTAGTGTAAAGCATCCATAACTCATCAATTTAAACATATATGCACATTAATGATTCAGGGGCTGAAATGTAAGACTCAATGGAGTACAAAGGACTTGATTTAATACCTTAGGCTTGAGTGGAGTTGAATAGATAAGGATAACGTCTTTGCATGTCCGCTTCGGCCTCCCAAGTAGCACTCTCCACTTGTTGATTTCTCCAAAGCACCTTAACGGACGCCACTTCTTTGTTCCTCAACCTTTTAACTTGTCTATCTAAGATCTGAACCGGGACTTCTTCATACGTCAAATTATCTTCTACAACACCCACAACCTCAAGAGGTACAATAGCGTTAGGATCACCAACACATTTCCTCAACATCGATACATGGAATACCGGATGAACTAATTCCATCTCCTTGGGCAACCCCAACTCATAGGCTACTTTACCAACCCTTCTTATTATCTCATAAGGACCGACATACCTAGGACTTAATTTCCCCTTCTTACCAAAACGAACCACACCTTTCATTGGAGAAACTTTCAAATAAACCCAATCACCCACTTTGAATTCAAGATCCCGTCTCCTCACATCGGCATAAGACTTTTGACGACTTTGGGCTGTTTTCAACCTCTCCCTAATCATCCTTACCTTCTCAAGAGCATCCATGACCAGATCCGGACCCAACAAGGCCACCTCTCCAACTTCAAACCACCCAACCGGTGACCTACACCGTCTACCATAAAGTGCCTCAAAAGGAGCCATACCGATACTAGAATGATAACTATTGTTGTATGCAAATTCAATCAAAGGAAGATGATCATCCCAACTACCTTTCAACTCCAATACACAAGCTCTAAGCATATCCTCCAAGGTTTGAATTGTTCTTTCGGCTTGGCCATCCGTTTGAGGGTGGAAGGCCGTGCTAAGCTTTACCTTTGTACCAAGACCCCTTTGGAATGACTTCCAAAAGTGAGAAGTGAATTGGGCACCACGATCCGAGATGATAGACAAAGGAATCCCATGCAACCTTACCAATTCATGAATGTACAACTTGGCATACTCTTCAGCCCCGTAAGTAGTTTTAACCGGTAGGAAATGAGCCGACTTTGTCATCCGATCAACCACCACCCAAACCGAATCAAAGCCTCTTCTAGCCTTGGGTAAGCCCACTACAAAATCCATGTTGATTTCTTCCCACTTCCAAGTAGGTATCTCAATGTCTTGAGTTAGGCCACCCGGCCTTTGATGTTCGGCCTTGACTTGTTGACAACTATGGCAACCCGAAACAAATTTTGCAATGTCCTTCTTCATACCGCCCCACCAATACACATCCCTCAAGTCTCTATACATCTTTGTTGACCCCGGATGAATAGAATAAAAAGAATTATGAGCCTCATCAAGGATTCTTTCCCTCACACCATCCACACAAGGAACACATAATCTACCTTGGTACCTAAGGGCACCATCTCCCCCTTGGGAGAAAACCTCCACCTTACCACTACTCACCGAAGCCTTTAATTCTACCAAAGAAGGATCAAGATCTTGCTTGACTATCACCTCATCAACCAAGGAAGACCTTGAACCATCAACAACAACTACTCCTCCACTATCCACCCCTTCTAACCTAACTCCCAATTTGGCCAACCGATGGACCTCCTTAGCCAACTCTTTACTACCTTCCTCCACATGAGCCAAGCTACCCATGGACACTCTACTCAATGCATCCGCCACCACATTAGCTTTCCCCGGATGATAGTGAACACTCATATCATAATCCTTAAGGAATTCTAACCACCTCCTTTGTCTCAAGTTAAGATCTTTTTGCGTGAACACATATTGGAGATTCTTATGGTCGGTGAAGATATCAACATGCACCCCATACAAATAATGACGCCAAATCTTTAAAGCAAAAACCACGGCGGCCAATTCAAGATCATGGGTTGGGTAATTTTTTTCATGAACCTTAAGTTGCCTAGAAGCATAGGCTATAACCTTACCACTTTGCATCAACACACAACCCAAACCAATACGGGAAGCATCACAATAAACAACAAAACCTTCTAACCCATCCGGAAGTGACAAAATAGGAGCGGACACAAGCCTTTCTTTCAAAGTTTGGAAGCTTTCCTCACACTCATCCGACCACACAAATTTAGCCTTCTTTTGAGTCAACTTAGTCATAGGAGAAGCAAGAGAAGAAAACCCTTCCACAAATCTCCTATAATAACCCGCTAAACCCAAGAAACTCCTTATATCCGACGGGGTCAAAGGTCTAGGCCAATTCCTAATAACATCGGTCTTCTTAGGATCCACCTTAATACCATCCCCCGACACCACATGGCCTAGGAAAGCAACTTCCTTCAACCAAAACTCACACTTTTCATATTTAGCGTACAACTTCTCTTCCCTCAATCTTTGGAGTACAACCCTCAAGTGACCCTTGTGCTCTTCCTCACCCCGAGAATAGATCAAGATGTCATCTATAAACACCACCACAAAAGAATCAAGGTAGGGTTTGAAAACCCTATTCATCAAATCCATAAAGAGAGCCGGAGCATTAGTCAACCCGAAAGACATCACCACAAACTCATAGTGCCCATACCTAGTACGAAAGGCCGTCTTGAGAATATCACACTCCCTCACCTTCACTTGATGATACCCTGACCGAAGATCAATCTTAGAGAAGTGACTAGCCCCATGCAATTGGTCAAATAAATCGTCAATCCTTGGAAGAGGATACCTATTCTTGACGGTGACCCTATTAAGTTGTCGATAATCAATACACATTCTAAGAGACCCATCTTTCTTCTTCACAAACAAAACCGGAGCACCCCAGGGAGAATGACTAGGTCTAATAAACCCCTTCTCTAACAAATCTTTTAATTGCTCTTTCAACTCTTTCAACTCCGCCGGGGCCATACGGTAAGGGGGGATAGAAATAGGTTGAGTATCGGGAAGGAGGTCTATACCAAGATCTATCTCCCTTTCGGGAGGGACACCGGGAAGGTCTTCTGGGAAGACATCTAGAAACTCATTAACAACCGGAATAGACTCAATAGGAGGGACTTTAGACTCCACATCATTGACTCTCACAATATGGTACAAGCACCCTTTGGAAATCAACCTATGGGCTTTAATGCAAGAAATGAATTTCCCCTTCACCACAACATCCCGGCTCTCCCACTCAAGGACGGGTTCATTAGGAAATCGGAACTTGACTTTACGAGTCCTACAATCAATAGAAGCATAATATGCATGCAACCAATCCATCCCAAGAATAACATCAAAATCCACCATGTTCAACTCAACAAGATCACAAGGCAACAACTTATTTAATATGCAAACCGGACAATTTCTATACACTTTTCTAGCAACAATAGAGACACCAATGGGAGTGGATACTTCATATGACTCATGCAACAATTCCGACTCGACATGAAATTTTCTAGCAACTAAGGGGGTAACAAAGGAAAGGGTGGCACCCGGATCAATCAAAGTATAAACATCAAGATCAAAGATTTGCAACATACCGGTCACCACATCCGGAGTCTCATTAACACCTTGTCTACCATGCAAAGCATAAAATCGATTGTCCCTTGGGGCACCACTTTGAGAAGCACCTCTACCCAAAGGAGTAGTGTTAGCACTTCGGACCTTGTTGCGGATCTTGGGACATTCAAACCTCTTATGACCCACTTCTCCACATTCAAAGCAAGCACCCGAACCCTTCATGCAAGGACCACCATGCTTCCTCCCACACTTAGGGCATACATCCATAGAACCCACTTCACCTCCCCCTTGAGGTCTAGGAACATTGATAGCAAATCCCCGGTTGACATGAGGGTTTCCTCGGCCTTGATGAAATCTAGCACCCTTAGGGAACCTATTCTCCAATCGGGCCCTCTTGGCCTCGTGCCCCCTTCTCTTCCTCAATTTCTCCTCCTCCATTTGCTCGGCATAAGTCATCAACCGAGACAAATCCATATCTCCAATGAGCATAGCGGACCGACACTCCTCACTAACCAAGTCGGATACACCCATCACAAATTTGTTCATCCTCGACCTAGAGTCGGCCACCAAGTGAGGTGCATACTTGGAGAGTTGGACAAATTTGAGGGCATACTCCCTCACACTCATAGCTCCTTGCTTCAAGTTCATGAACTCCACCAACTTTGCCTCCCTAAGCTCAAGAGGGAAGAACCTATTAAGGAAAGCAAGTTTAAACTCCTCCCACAACACCACATAGCCATTACCTTTCTCACCCTTCCATTGATCAAACCAAATTTGAGCAACCCCCTTGAGTTGGTAGGCCGCCAATTCCGCCTTCTCACAAGCACCAACATCCATAATGGTCAAGATTTTGCATACCTCATCGATGAACTCTTGCGGGTCCTCATCCACCTTTGAACCATGGAAGACCGGAGGGTTCATCCTCATGAAATCTCTCACCCTTTCCCCCGGGGTGGTAGTTCGAGGAGCTTGGGCTCCTTGTTGCACTTGGTTAGCTACCACTTGTGCAAGCATGGTGAGTGCATCACGGAGCTCACCATTGGTGGGTGGCTCTTCCGGTGATCGGGCCCGTCTTCCCCTCATGTTTGGCATGATGATCTAGCAATCCAAAGAACAAGCGTTAGGGAGGAATCACCTTATCGCACTCTAAGCACGACATAGAACATGAAGAAGGGAAACCTTTCCTAAAACGTTTTGTAGCCTCCCATTCATAGTCGTGGCGCGCTTCACAACCATGATTAGGACTCTACTCAACGCGGTGTGTTGGACTCCGAGGATTTAACAACCTAGTGCTCTGATACCAAGCTTGTCACGACCCAAGCCTAGGGCCTAGACGTGACATGGCGAATGAGGAACCCGAAGGAACCCCAAACAAGCCTCTCAAACTTGTCATCACACTTCATCGGTCGCGGAAGTACAATCAACATTAATTAACGGGAAATAGGGACTAAGGGCAAACCATTTCAAAATGACATCATAGAACAAGAGTCAAGCTCATTTACAAAATACTTGTCCAACGCACACCTCTACATACATAGATAGGACGGGGGCCATGACATACTACCGGCTCCCCTCATAGTCAAAATACAATTGCAAGCTAAAGTCTCAAAACATAGGAGTAGGAAACATAACATAGCCCTCGAATCATTGAGGACTCACCAACAAACTCGGATAAGCACCGTACTAGCCACGTGAATGGAGAGAAGGATCAAGAGTAGCTCCGGTCCCTACATGGTGACATCATGTAGGCAAAATATGCGTTAGTACTTGGAATGTACTAAGTATGCGGGGTGCAACACAACAATAGACAAGGACACAATCGAAATACAAGAAATAGTTTCATAGGCATTATGAATAACAATATGAGGATGCATGATCAAAGTGAAGTCAAAACATGTTTAAGTAAATCTATACTAATAGTAGATATCATATGTGTATGCATGATCCAACCAATCTATAACCCCAACTTAGGATGGGGGATGCCGTTCACACCCGGACACCCTGGTGGCAAGGTATAAACCCCTCACATGGTTGATGTTGGTCACACCCCAAGCATCCTAGGTGGTGAGATATAAACCTCTCACATGGTTGATGTTGGTCACACCCCAAGCATCCTAGGTGGTGAGATATAAACCTCTCACATGGTTGTCCGGTTCTTTTCCCCCGGACCGGGCATGGTCATGCAACACTTTATATAGGAAATTCCCATTAGGCTCTAATGCAATCTCACGTATGGAATGAACATATACACAAGCTTAGTTTGTCATCAACACATCTCTGGATTGCCATACATCTCATAACTCAAGCTTTAAAGCATCGATTCATCAATTCTCCATAGTTGGACATTTTGTCAAACACCTTGAAGGCATGTAATGGAATCTAAGAGCATGAAAAATAGGGTAGTAATTATGCAGCTAAACCAGTGAACAACCTACAACAACACCTTTTAACACCCATAATACCACATGTAAATCTCCACATCCATTCCAAATTTAGATTCAAGTTCTAGAGTCACAACATGCTCAAAACAATCACTTTTCATGTTTAAAATTGAATGTGCAGGAAATTATTACAAAGAACAAGACTAATTTATGAATCTTAACTTAAACCATGAATTAGTGAGTAGAATAGAGTCTAGGCACTATGGGTGGAAGGAACCATGAGTTCAACACCACATACCTTGAGTTCTTATGAAGGTCTAGAGAGTGTCTTCAATGGAAGCTTGGAAATTGGAGCAAGAGTCTCTTCAATCTTGAGGAAGGTTTTTGGATTAGGGTTCTTGAGAGAACTTGAGAGAAAATGTGTCTAAGTAAGGGAGAGGTGTTTTGGGAAATGTTTAAGAGATTGAAATTGAACTAATGGTATATAGGAAATAACATATGCCCTTTGGAAAAATGGTCCAACACTTAGAAAAAAAAATGAGGCGGGTGAATAGTAAAAACGCTCACTGGAAATTGCATTTCCTGCCGGACAGATTTTACGAAAATGGGCATAACTTCTTTGTCCAAACTCCAAATGAGGTGAAATGAAGTGAGTTAGGTAGCTAACTCAAAGGTATTTCCATGGATATGTTATGGGCCACCCAATTATTTTTGTGCTAGGAGATATGACCCTCCAAAGTAGACCCTTGAAAAACGCTTCACTTGGAAATTTCGGATTTTGATACGGTTGCTCTAAAATTTGGGTTAGACCCATTCCCCACTCAATTTGACCCCCTAAACAAGAATATGAAGTCAGATTTTTGAAAAACGAAACGGATTTTTTTTTTTGATATAGCTAAACAAGTTTCCGGTAACTTCCGAAGCACATTTTTAAGAACCTTTTGGGTCATTTCAACTAAGCTATATGCTTAGTAAGAGTTGTTTCTATCGTAGGGAATGTTTGAGAGGATGCTTGAAGTTGGCCATCGAAGATGGAGATTTTGAAAGGTTTAAGGAAGATCACATTTGCATATAGGCATATATATTTTGTATAAACCTTGGGACTTGTACATGATCTATGTGTTGTATATTTACATGAGAATTTGAGGGCTGATTTGGTCATGTCACCATGGGTTGTAACATAAGTATCGCTATACGTTTTTATCTTTTCAGGGTGTGTAAGCCCATGTCTTGTAATATACTAAACTTACTATTTGTTTCGAATGTTTGTGTGAAGCATGAGCAGGCTGATTTCGATACTCGGAAGCTTGTAATATTCTTGTTACTTCATCCTTAAGTGTGGGGATAATACATATACATGAAAAGCTCGTCAGTTATTTTGCTTAAATTACTTTTCGGAGGTCATTATGAATCTAATCCCTCTACTAGATGATAATCAATATGCCCTCGTTAATCGCTTTTGAATGTCGCAAGTATAAGTTAGGTTTCTTTAAAAAGGTTCGCTACACCCAAAGTTAGTGAACCACGCCCTGTAGGTCAATCCACGCCTCGTGGATGGCCTCTGTGGGTTAGGCCCCCAAATTAGGAGCCTCTGAATCAAACAACGGTTGGACAGTACATCCCATGGATCCATCCACGGCCCGTGGATGGGGGTTCATAGATGGAACCTGTGTGCTGTCAAATTCTCGTCCAAGTGGGGGGTTGTTTGGTAATTAAATAATTAACTTAGTTAAGTGTTTGGACGGTTATTTTATGTTAATTATAGTATTTTAAGAGTAATAAATGTATTAGACTCTATTTTTCAACTAACTATTTCAAAACACCCAAAGTTAGAAATCTCTCTTCTCCAAAAGCTCTCTCTAGAAACCTCCATTGGAGGTGAAGATCTCAAGCTTCCAAGGTCAAATCTTCAAGTTTTTCAAGGGGATTTCGTGGATTTCTTCTTCGAAAGGTATGATGGTCTTCATCCTTGTCTTATAATCTTGCAATGAGCCAATCTCAAAAGTAATTTCAAATCTTCAAAGTTTCCCCGAAACCCTAACTTTCAATCTATGCATGGGATCAATTCAAAACAATTTCTAAAGGCATTATTGCATTGAATTATGTATGTATTGTGGATTTAAAGATGATTTAAGGTGATTTTTTCCTAGAACCCATGTTTTCCCCAAATTCCTATACTGTGATTTGAGATTGAGAATTGGTTGATTATGCTGGAATGTGAATCGTTTATGTTTATATGGATATAGAATGTTGTAATTATGCTATTACTCTTGCCTAATTGTATTGATCCACTTAAAAGGTGGATGTGTTTACTCACTATATATAATTTGAAGGATATGCATGTGATTTCAATGATAGAATGATGATCTTGTGTAAAATGTAAATGTGTTGTGATTGAAAGCACATTCTCACTTAACACTCATGAATGTTGATGATGGAATGTGAAGGGTTCTATAATGTAATGTTGAATATCTTAAATTGGTAGGCTAAGGCATCTTTTTCTTGTATTGATGAACGTGATTATAAATGAAGTATCTTGAATTGGTAGGCTTAGGTGTCCTCCTCTTGAATAATGAATGTATCTTGTCTTAATATCTTAATGTCTTGGATTGATAGACCTAATGTTAGTAGCCTCTTCATGAATGAATGAATGATGAAGTATTCTAGGCTAAACCTTGGAGTGGTAGACCTAATGGTGGTGGCCTTTCATGAGGAGTCTAGGTACTAATGTGATTTTACACCTTGAAACGGTAGACCTAATGGTGGTGGCGCTTCTTGTGTGAAATGATGAACCTAGAAATGGTAGACCTAATGGTGGTGGTTCTTTCTAGGAAGATCAATGATCTATCTTTAATATAACTTGAATCGGTACACCTAATGGTGGTGACCTTTCATGTGTATGTGCTTTGGGTCTGTAGGCCTAATGTTGGTGGCCCTCTCAAGTACAATGTTGTAATGTGATTGAAATACTCTATGGGAATGTAGGCTAGGCACACCGTGGATATGGTAAGATGGACACTCTCCCAATGTTAGGCTAGGGTTCCAATGACCATCTTCCTATCCCATAACTATGTGCCCACATAGGATATTAGACAGTGGATTCAATTCAATCCAACATAATATTACCGGTCTTCCTTAGGAAAGGAGACATCCTCTTTTCGGTGTGGGGGCAGATCACCGGATTCCATGTCTAGCTTGCATGGTCTATGTCGGTTAAACGCTTATTCCCATCATGTGAGATGTGCGTTATGGTTGCTTGAGAGGTTCTATGACATGTGAGTGGTAGTATGGGATGGCATCCATGCATTGCATGAGTAGGCTTTGAGAGGGTCATAGTGAGTTCGGTATGTCTTAATGACTATTGCATGAAAGTCCTCTAAATGATGTTATTGAATACTGTTGACTCTGATATGCTTAAATGTAAATGATGCATGTTATACTTGGATTGTATTATGAGTTACTTCCTTGTCATGACTTATTGTATATAAATGTGCCTTGCTTATGAGGACTTCAAAGTAGTACTTAGTGTGAGTAGTAGTATGGGATGCTACTTGCACATTGCACAAGTATGACTTAGAGTTGTCTTAGGTGATGGTCCTTATGTGATGATATGACTTATGTAATGCTTATCTCTTATGTGTGAGTATTGTGAAGATTGAAAGGATAAATGGTAAGTTCACTTTTGGTGACCTTAATGTGGTACCTTGGTGTGGATGTGGTATGGGACACTATCCATACATTGCACAAGGTATAGCATGAGGGTCACTTGAGGTGAAGACTTAAAGTAAAGGTAATGGTTTAAATGTTGACTATGTCTCTAATGTTGATAAATGACTTGCTTGTTGGTTATGTTGAATATTATGTCTCTTATGCTAATATTCATGAGATTTTATCAAAATAGCATTCTAGCATGACTTGCAAAGAAAATGTCCGTTTTAAGCATATTTTTGAATGGCTATCATACTTAGTACTTAATTGTGCTAACCTATGTTTTACTACAAGTGTAGGTTCCGGCAAGTGATTGCTTCTATCTAGATTGAAGTGCTTGGATTGCTATTCCTCCAAGATCAAGTAGTATGTCCTCATAGATCGAGGACACGTGTTTAGAAGTTTCTTTTATTTCATGTAATAGACTATCTTAGTCTTTTTTGATTGTAAAGGGCCGTGTCCTTATTTTAGTTTTCATGTCTTTGTTTAGATGGCCATGTGAGACTTAGACTTCCACTATGTCTTTTGAAAGATTTCAATGAGTATTTTGGATTGTTTGGATTTCAATAAGTTTTTAATTCTGCACTATTTCTATGTCGAATGGAATGAAAGGCTATGAGGATTGTATGAGACCCCTTCGGGGTCAAGTACGCCGTGTCGCATCCGGGGTTTAGACCCGAGTCGTGACAGTAATGCATTTTACTGTTATTATTATAGTTCTTATGTTATGTTATGCTAATTGTCTTACATGGAGCCTTTCAGGGTTCTATGTGCCTTGTTACATCTAGGGGGTTCCCCCAGGTCGTGACAGATTGCCTCTCCTTTGTCGATTTTGACTCAAAAAATGGTTTAAGTTCATATGGTCCAAAGCATGTGAGAAAACTTTTTAGGAATTGAAAGATATACATACTTCTGCTCTAGCGTTGACCTTACTACAAGGGACTGATGGTTCTGTTGTTTATTGTGATGCCTCGAGAATTGGTCTAGGATGTCTGCTTATGCAAAATGGGAAAGTTATTGCCTATGCTTCAAGACAACTTAAGGTTAATGAAAAGAATTATCCTACCCACGACCTTGAACTAGCAGCAGTTATTTTTGCCTTAAATATTTGGAGGGACTATTTGTATGGTGTCCATGTAGATGTTTTTACCGACTACAAAAGTTTGCAATATGTGTTTAATCAGAAGGCTCTAAATCTTTTCCAAAGAAGGTGGCTTGAGTTATTAAAAGTATAACGACCTAGGAAATGATAGGATGAACTAGAGCCTAATTGTGAGGGTCAACGTCAAGATACATGTTAGACTCCATAGTTGAAGGGCCTTTTGAAGTTAATTGAGGGTTGCAAGGGTAGGTGCCAAACCAAGGGGGCAAGACCTAAGCCAAGGGAGAAGGATGCCCAACCTTGGCCAAGCACTGCCTCAAGACCACGGACCATTTCACGGCCAGTGGTCTTAACCACTGTCTGTAGAAGTGACCGCGAAGGTCACTTGGTGGCATGGGAGGCAAGGTACTTTGGCCAAGCTACTGCACAAACTTCACGAACCACGACTCGTAGAGGGTACCATGAAGATGCCTTGTCATCTTGGGATTAGCAAGGCAAATGAGGGCACACTGCCTAGGGACCACGGGCACCACCACGGGCTGTGGTCCCACTTCACGAGCTGTGAAGTTGGGCATGGTCCCTAATGGGGCTGCCCAAATTTAGGAGTTTTAAGTAATTTCTATTTTAATAATTATTAAGTGGGGTTGATTTTAAATGGTTTATATCATTAGTATATATATTTTTAAGTCTTTTAACAAGTCATTTTACCCCTTATTTCTCCAAAACCCAAATCTAAACAAAAGAGTTCCTCCTCTCAATATTTCTCTCTCTAACTCTAGGAAGAAGAAGAAGTGAGAGCTAGGGTTTGGATTCAAGGATTTATTCATCAAATTTCTTGGGGAATCCTAGTAAAGGTATGATGATTCTTCATCTAGGGTTAGTTTTCACCCTACAGTTAATTTCAAAGATGTTTTCAAAATTTTCAAGTTCATGAAAAACCAAGGGTTTTACTCAATCTCATGGGTTCTTTCATCAAACAATTTTAAAGGTTTACTAATGTCAAATTATGATTATATTGATGTTTAATTGATGATTTTACTCTATGAACCCATGGTTTTCTCTCAAATCCTAAATTGTGCCTTATGAAGTGGGTTTGTTGATTATGAATGAATGTGGATGGATTTATGCCTAGATTGATTTAGTTTGTTGAATTGTATCATCATCTATGCCTAATTATGGTGAATTGAGAATTTGTGATCATAGCCTTGAAAGGGCAAGTTTGACCTAATTACTTGTTGAAGTAGAATTGTGCTAGAGATGTTGATCCACTTGAAAGGTGGAGGTGTTTACTTACTATTTATAATGTGAAGGATATGCATGTGATTTTAGTGATAGAATGATAACCATGTATAGTTTGTAATTGTGTTGTTGTTGATAGTATGTTCTCAATTGACACTCATGAATGATGACGATCGAATGTGAAGGATTTCTATAGCTAAATATGAATCGATAGGCTATGGCATTCATTTCATATATGTGTAATGAATGTGTCTTGACTTGATGGATATGAATTGATAGGCTTAAGGAATTCTTTTTATAAATGATCTAATGCAATGAAGACTCTAGAAACGATAGGCAAGTGGCATTCCTTTCATGAGTATAAGAATATAATGAGGGACCATGAATCGATAGGCTTATGTCATTCTTTTCATGGGGACTCTAGAGCTATCCTTGAATGTACCATGGATCGATATGCTTATAGCATTCCTTCCTTGTGTAATGATGTATCATGGGTCGATAGGCCTATGGCATTTTTCCCTAATACACTAATGTAATGTGAATGAAATAATATATGGATATGTAGGCTAATCACCGAGTGGATATGGTTAGATGGAAACTCTCCCAATGTTAGGTTAGAGTTCTAACGAAAATCTTCCTATCCCATAACTATGTGCCCACATAGGATATTGGCTAGCGGATTCCATCCGAGCTACTGTTACCATTCTTCCTTAGGCAAGTGGAACACCTCTTTACGGTGTGGGGCTATATGACACCGGATTCCATGTCTAGCTTGCATGGTCTATGTCGATTAAATGCTTATTCCCACCATGTGAGATGTGCATTATGGTTTCTTGAGAGGTTCTATTAAGTGTGGGTGGTAGTATGAGATGCCATCCATGCATTGCACGAGTAGGCTTTGCGAGGGTCATAGTGAGTTCTCTATGTCTTAATGACTATTGTTTGATTGTCCTTCCAGGAAGAAGTTAAGGAGAATGTTGATCTAATGTCTAATGAATGAAAGTCCTCCCAGGAATAAGCTAAGGAGAATGTTGATCAAATGTCTAATGAATGAAAGTCCTCTAAATGATGTTATTGAGTAATGTTTACTCTTATATGCTTAAATGTGAAGATGAATGCTATACTTGGATTGTATTATGAGTACTTCCTTGTCATGACTTATTGTATATGAATATGCCTTGTCTATGGTGACTTCAAAGGAGTACTTAGTGTGAGTAGTAGTATGGGATGCTACTTGCACATCGCACAAGTATGACTTAGAGTTGTCTTAGATGTTGGTCTTAATGTGACTATGTGACTTATGTATTGTTTATATCTCTTATATGCTTTATTGTGTAAAGGTGGAAATGATGAATGGTATGTTCACTTATGGTGACCTTAAGGTGGTGCCTTAGTGTGTGTGGTGGTATGGGACGCTATCCATACATTGCACAAGGTATAGCTGGAGGGTTACTTGAAGTGAAGGCTTAAGGTAAAGGTAAAGGTTTATATGTTGATCTTGTTCAAATGTGAAAATGTGACTGTATGTTGGTTGTGACTTATATTACACCTCTTTTATCAATGTTCATGAAGTTTTACCAAATGGCATAAAAGCATGACTTTCAAAACAAATGTCCTTTTTAAGCATGTGTTTGCATCGTCATAATACTTAGTACGTCTAATGTGCTAACCCCATTCTTCTCCCTTTTTACCAAAGTGTAGGGTTTAGAGATATTGGTGTTCTATGCTTGAAGGATAGATTTCTAAGGTGCTTGCAATACAAGAAAAATGGTCATTAACGACCAGAAAAATGGTCCCTAATAGTGTAGTTCTGGTCCCTAAAAGGGCATAGCGACTGGAAAAAGCTGGTCGCCACCCGTCCCTATAGGCTCCGTCGCTAAATGTCTACTGCGACCACATTTTGTAACTGGTACCTACAGACTTATAGGGACCGGAAAACATCTGCTCCCTAAAATATATTTAGGGACCATATTTCTGCTCCCCAAATAAGGATAAAACACCAAAAAAATTTATGCATAAAAACATATAGCGGCTAGCTTTTGCTGATCCTCAAATATTATATAAGTTTCCACCTAAACATTATATAGTTTATAATGCTTATAATCAACTTTATATAGAGAAAAATATCAATAACATCAAGCTTTCATAAAATACATCAAGATTCCAACATTAGAGAACCTGATGCAAATTTCATCAACATGTAAAAAACAACGAGGGGGACATATACCTTACCTCCAATATATTCATATAATTTAAAATCTACATACTAAAACTATATATCTAATATCATGGTTGTACCTGTCAAGCTAATAGTACATTACAAAGTGAGTCAACTAATATATCAGTTGTAATTTAAAAAATACATCAACTGGCAGCTGTCTAAGAAATATACAGTTTTGTGGCAGTAAGGAAAAAACTGAACATATTTTGTATTAACTTGTCTGCAAGAACATATCATACTCTTATTCACCTTGTAACATTAATCAACATCACTCAACTTGGACCATTTGCCTTGTAACTGGTGAAGAATAAACATGGACTATCATCTTGCACCTGTACATATGAACACCACATTCGTATGTACAATTAGGAAATAAAATCAAATGAAATATTCAAGTTTAATTTTTATAAGAAAATGAGAAATGGTAATTTGATATTTCAGAGTCAATTTTCTTCACCAGATATAATAATTATTGTATTATCAAGAGAAATGCAATTTTCAGATCTCATAGTGAGTACACAGACTATTGTCTAGCTCTATAATGTTTCACCTCATGTTTTGACTAATACATAAGATGCAAAATCAAGAAAAATAATTGCATAACCAATACTGAATAAATAGAAATATCAAAGAAAAAAAAGAGCACAACAGAGAAGGAAATTGAGCAGAACAGAAAAAAAAGAAAAGGAAGATTACATAGAGCTAGAGAAAAAGTATAAAACTTCACACTTTTACTACCAACACCTTCTTCCTCCCCTCATTCAAATAAAATATTGGTATTCTTATGTTATAGAACTCATTCAATATTGAAATAAGTACAATTGATAAACAAGAAAAGTTGAAGTAAAATAATACTTGTTCCCCCGGTAATATCCAACATAAGATATACTCCCCTCAAGATGGAAATTTTAAATATTCAAGAATGTTGGAATATTCTGAGATGTTATTCAACCGACTTGATTTATTTAAAGTTGAAATTCATAATCATCACAATATGAGAATATATGTGTGTTGTTGTTACCCCTCATATTATCTAAAAAAAAATCAATTTCTCTAAATGTAATTAGAGTTGTGTAGACAAATAGAGGGTGAACTTCTCTGGAGCCATAGTTACTATGTCACTACGAAATATATTTAGTTTGTTGTTGTTAGTCGTATAGACCCTTATTAAGAGAATATAGAGCTATGACATATATGTAGTCTTGTATGTGTACTACACTAGTCAAACAAATAACGAAAACAAACAATTCTTTCCAAAAGTTTTCATTAATAGAAACTTCGAAAGAAAGGATAGATAAAATGTCGTAAGAATGAATATGATGTATAACAGTAACCATTAATAGAACAGTGGAAAGGTGAAATAGAGAACATGGTAATAGAAACTAATACATACAAATATACCAAAAAAGGTAATGGGTCACCTGTATAGTGCTAATATCGTGTGCAAGTATTTTGATTGTTGTAGATTTAACACTAGGATCATTAATCCTACAAAACCAAATATAAGTGATAGTCAAAGTCACTATGTTGTAGAAATCAGTAGAACAATATTAATAGAAAATAATAAAGGTAGACTAGGAATATAAATTATTTTCAACAACAAATATAAAGTCAAGAACGATGATCACTGTTATATGCCATTGAAATTTTCCATTACTCTATCTTGTTACTGCTAGACAACAAATTCATCAGATCTTATTCAGGTTATAGGCTTTTTAGGTTGTTGTATTGTTTAATTTTGTGAATATGTATGGCAGTATAAGAAAAGAACAACATCTTTACTGAACCTGCATATCCATTTTACATCCGTAAGATGAATTTCTACAATAATTAAAGATATGTTTCTCACACTGGTCAAAATATGACGTAGAATATGCTAGATTGAGAAGATTTCTTAAATGGTCACTCAACTAATGGTTTTTTTCTGGCCAAACTAAAAAAGGAATTTTCACTCAACTAATTGTTATTAGTTCATAAAGTCACGTTTTTAATCATAGTCTTACAAAGCACCATTTATAAAGTAAATTTCAGAAGCTATCAATCAATTCTCAGCTCCAAGTTTCAGAAGCACTAAACAATTATGAAACAAAAGCTATTAAACAATTCTCAAACAAAAGTTGTTAATGAATTCTCAGTTCTAAGTTTAAGAAGATATCAATTGATTATCAAACAGAAGCTACTGATCAATTCATAAAAAAAAACTATTTATCAGTTCTCAACTCTAAATTTACCTCAATTATTGAATTAGTAAATCAATATTTGAGAGAAAAATCTAAAAAATTATATAAATAGTCCAACATTCAATAATCATTTACCTTCAAAAATCGACAGTAAATTTTTTACCCTTTGTTTTTCCGATCATTCAATAATCATTTCCCTTCGAAAATCAACAGTAAACTTTTGACCCTCTGTTTTTCAGATTTTTTATTTTAATTCATCATTCCGTTATATATAAGAAACAAAGAATTAGAACTCCAATGACAATTAGAGAAGCTATTTCACTCAACTCATAGTTTAGTTTTCCCAACTCAAGATGAAGCTCCTAGTATCGTCAATAATGGGAATTTAACTTAACCTCTAATTCGATTATATGTAATAAAAAGTGTTGTTCAACATTCCAACTGAATTTCATCATAGTAGAAAGAGCAAAGATGAATTTCAGTTCATATCCTAGAAAACCAAAATCAAAACTAGAACAATGTACAACTATATAGTGTATACTATATACACAATCCATAATTCTAAAATTCAAGGATGAATTTTAGTTCCTTGCTTAATAAACTAACCGAAATTTCAGAAGAAGAATTTCAAGTTAACTTCAATCGAGGATACAGACTTGAATTCATAGAGACTCTTCAACTTCATGACTACAATTTGACAGAACTGAACTACCTGTGGTGACAAATCACTTTTGTGGCTACAAATTCCTTTATGATAGATAGACATTTGGTAAAGAAATAAGTAGACCTGGACATAAAACAATGATAGAATAATTGTTCTAGTATTTTAATAGTTAGCAACATAAACCAAAGCATTAGTTATGTCATCCACATCATAAGAATGATTAATTAAAGCTAGAGCAAAATTTAAAACTCCACACTGTTACTACCAACACTTTCTTCCTCTCCTGTAGTTCTAAATGATATTGAGGAAAGGATGAACAAATTTACCTGATTAGGAAACCCCCAAAAGAGTACTGAAATCAACACACTTCCCTAAAGCTTAGAAAAAACTCCAGATACTCAAAATTGCAATTGGGCAAGAAATCTTCGACACAAATGTTGAAAAACTCTATAACCAAGAACTAAAAAGTGTGTAATTTCTAAAAAAATACAAAACAACCCTAAATGACCAAAAGAAAAAAATGAAGAATGCTTCCTCCACCTCCCAAAATAAAATTTAAAAAAATTTAAATGAGTTTTAGAATTTAAAATTGACAAATCCTCACCGCTCTGTCACATATAAATCACAAAAATACAATATACACACCATAAAAATAATCACACAGAAAACAAATTTAAATGGAAAAAGCAGAAGAAAATCGTTGATAACTAAGGAATTACCTCTCTTTTGTAGTTTTCATGCTCAACAGATCCGTGAGTAAACAAATCGTGTTCGATTTATAGTTTTCGCAAATGTCCTTTCTGAAACTAGAGGATTCACCTGGGTTAGAACGGTGTGTATTGAAAAGTTCTTAGGGTTTTGAAAAACCTATTTTTGACGAGGAGAGGTTTATTTGTGAAAAGGGAGAGAAAGAGGGATTGTATATTAAAAAGAGAGAAAGAGAGGGATTATTGTATATTAAAATATTTTTAACTTGTTATTTCGAGTTGAGCCCAACTCTTATTGCTCATTTTGGGACCAGATACTTATTATTTTTTAGACCAGTTTTGCTCTCTTCCCTAATTTAACAACAATTAGGGACCAGTAGAAAATCTTGTCTATATAGATATACCTATGTGGACCAGATTTTTTACTCGTCCTTAATTATTGGTCCATAGTAAGCCTTTTTATTGTAGTGTTGTAGATGAAGACTTTGTTAGTCCTCATAGTTTCGAGGATAAAACCCATAGTGTTCCTTTTATGTCTTTTAGTTTATGTTATAGCTTTTGTATGGGCTAAGTCCCAATGTTGTATTCAAAGAATTAGATGGTTTGAGATATAGTGTACAAAGTCTAGAAAGTCTTCCGCTTGCTTTTTATTGAAAGTTTCTTCGATTGTAAAGGAAGGTTTTAAATTCTACTCTATTTTCCTATGTTCTTATGTTCAAGAATGCTATGAGGCTTGTATAAGACCCCTTTGGGGTCGAGTACTCCATGTTACGACTAGGGGGTGCTCTTAGGTCGTGACAGAAAGGTTATGATGTGAGTATTCTCTATCACCCCGGTAAAACAAATATGATGGCAGATGCTCTTAGTCGGTTATCTATGGGAAATGTTGCACAAAGTTGAGGATGATAAAAAAGAATTGGTCCGAGATGGTCATAGATTGGCTCGATTGGGTGTTCAGTTTGTGGACTCTACCAAGGGTGGTGTTATGGTTCACAATGGCTCAAAATTGTCTTTTGTGGCGGGTGTGAAGGCCAAACAAGGTCTTGATCTAATTTTGGTTGAATTGAAAGAGACGGTGCTTAAAATATCAGTAGAGGCTTTCTACCAAGGGGGAGATAGGGTATGTAACACCCCGGATTCAAAAAGAGGTAAAGTTTCAAAATTGGGACCTAAAGGTGCCATATAAGAGGGCCAACCACGTCACATGGTTTGACCCACTGACCATAGGCGTGGCCGTGGGTAGGCAACTATAAGTTTTTTCCAGGTAGGGACCACGGAGGAACTTATGGACCGTAGGACAATCGATGCTCCATGGAACAACCTCTGTTTAATGGCCAAAATTCTCTGACCATGGAACACGATTGACCAGGACCGATTATAGGTCAGTCAGCGGTCTGTCGGTCGGGGGTCCGTGGTTCGTGACTAGTTGGTTATTTTGGGGGCATATGGGTCTTTTCCGATTTTAATTAAATCAATGTGGTGTCATTTTGCCTAAACCTAGACCACCTATTTAAGGATATTAGACCCCTAAACTCACTAAATTAAGTCATTCTCCCAATTCCAAGAAGAAAACCCAAATCCCATCTCAAATATTCTCTCTCTAGAAGTTGGAAGAAACACGAAGAAGTTGGAGCTAGGTCAAGATCAAGTCTCCCAATATTCAAGTATGTTAGGGAATTGTAACTAAGGAATGATGAATTTTCATCCATGGGAACCTTCCTGCCATGGATTCCCTAGAATTCCACAATTTGAAAAAGAATTCCACAGTTCCAGTTAGGGTTTCTTCCAATATTGTGGGTTATGATGAATGTTGATCCAATTGATTGGATTATGCTGTTTATGATTGAATTGATAGAATTGCATGTATTTAGGATGAAATTACATGTACCCATGCCTATCCTATGATTTTCGGGTTGACTTGATATAGTTGGATTTGCTTCAATGTGAGAGAAACTCTATGGGTTAGATATATCGTTAAAGGATTGATGAATTATGACTAGAAATGCTAGAGATTGACGTATATATGACGAATATGATGTTAATTGCCTGAGAATAAAGCATAGATGATGATCATGAGATGTAGTACTTTGAGAGTAAAGCCTAGACTATGACTTGTTGATTATTGATGTTGTAGTATGGAAGGGATACTTCGTATAATGAATTGATAAGAATAATTGAATTAATATGAAAGTTTTACTCACATGAATTATTCTAGGTTGAAAAGATTGCTTACCTTAAATGAATCTAGACTAAAATGCTTAATGAGTGATGAGGCTAGAGGCGATTACCCTTGATCTCCATATGCACAGATATGAGGTGATTCCCATACTCCTTAGAATTGAACAAGAGGTGATTCCCCACGTTCCTACCATTATGAATAGAGATGGAGACGAGTACCCATGCTCCTTTGAAATGATGTGGAGTCGAGTATCCGTGTCATATGATGAGGTTGTGGAGGAGAGTACCCGCAATCTAAAGGTAAGTAAGGCAAGAGGCGAATACCCATTAGCCTTTATAAGCTAGGCATTGAGGCAAATCCCCATGTCTTTAAAAGTAAGTATGACTAATGAGATTATGTTTTGAAGTTGATTTGTTTGGAGTGTTGCTAGATATGCCTTCCATGATGTAGGCTTGACTAGAGGCGGATGGCCTAAGTCTTGGCTAAGGATTAGTGAGGTTACTTAAGTGAGTATTCCTCTTTCATTATGATGCTTATTATGTATTGATTATGCTCATGCCTTATGACTTATGTTGACTAATCCTTATGTTGTATTGTTTGTGCTAGCTATCATATTTAGTACTTGATTGTACTAACATATACTCTTGCCTATATTCTTATCCAATGTAGGGTCCGGTGCTCCAATTCACACACTTGTGTCTAGGTTCTTAGTGGATTGAGAAGTGAAGTTTTGGTGAGTCCTCATTGTGTTCGAGGATGTGACCACCACACTCTATTATGCTTTTCCTTTATGTTTTGGACTATTGTATGGGTTGCGTCCCAAGATTTCTATTCTCTTATGTTTAGATGGTTTGAGACAATGTCATTTTAGTCTTCCGCTCACTTTATAAACGACTTTGATTGTATTGAAATTTTTTAATTCCCGCTCATATCTATTACTTTATGTTTTGATATGCTAAGTTGATTGTATGAGACCTCCCGGGGTCTTATACGTGCTGTTACATCTACGGGGTACCCCTGGGTCATGACAAATTTGGTATCAGAGCACAAGGTTTTGAATGGTACTAGGATGTCTCAAACTACGTCTACTAGGGTCTTATTCATAAATGTGAAGCGCACCACAATTTTGAATAGGAGACCTTTAGATGTTTAGGAAATTCCACTTCTTCACTTCTTTAAGTCGTTCCATGGAGTTTAACTCTATAAGTATTTCTCCTAATCCGTGCCTGAAGGTTTTCAGGATATGACTACTAGATGGGCAAATGCTAGAAGGTTTGAAGAAGGCAATGTTAAGCAAGAGGTTCCTCCCCAAGCTCCTCCTCAAGCTTCAATTGACCCATTGAATGAGAATGTGACTAATGTGGAGTTTAGATCCGCGTTACAAGTGTTGGCTCAAGCCGTGATGGCACAAGCTAATAGAGAGGTAATACCGCCAGTGAACCAAAATGTGGGTACGACGGCGGCAAGAACGAGAGATTTTATAAGAATGAACCCTCCCGAATTTTATGGCTCCAAAGTTGAGGAAGACCCTCAAGAGTTTATCGACGAAGTCTATAACATAGTTGCTATCATGGCTATGACTTCAGTAGAGTAGGCGAAACTAGTTTCTTACCAACTCAAAGGGGTTGCTCAGACTTGGTTTAATTAGTGAAAAGAGGCAAGGCCAGTGGAAGCGAGTCCTATAGAATGTGAAAGGTTCAAAAGTGCATTTCTTGAGAGATTCTTCCCACTAGAGATGAGAGAGGCCAAGGTACTGGAGTTCATCAACCCTAGGCAAGAAAATATGAGTGTAAGGGTAAACACTTTGAGGTTCACTCAACTATCCAAGTATGCTCCTTCGATTGTGGCGGATCGTAGGGCCAAGATGAGTAAGTACAACATAGTAGTCAAATAGTGAAACACCGCTATGCTTGTTCATGACATGGACATTTCTTGCCTTATGGTGCATGCCCAACAAATTGAGGAAGAAAAGCTCAAGGAAAGATCTAGAGAGGCAAAGAGAACAAGGGTGGATGATGGTAACTACTCACATTGTAGGTTCGGTGGATGGGTTCGTTCAAGGTTCCGGCAAAAGTTCTTTGGGAAAGGTTCTTCAAGTGCTCATTCAAAGCTTAATAGTGAGAGGGTATCTATCTCAAACCTTAAGGAGATGGTAATAGGTTTTCTACGCCTACTTGTGCTAAATGTGGGAGAAAGCATAAAGGGAGGTGTCTAGCGGGTTCTAATGCTTGTTTTGGGTGTGGCAAAATGGATCACAAAATAAGGAATTGTCCTTCGGTTTCTAAGTATGATGGATATGGTCCTCGTAGGGCTCTACCCTACCCTTTATCCAGTTCGAGTTGTTCGGGTGGAAATGTTCCTAAGAAAAACCATTTTTATGCTCTCCTAACTAGAGGTGATCAAGAGACTTCCCTGAATGTTGTGACTGCTATCTTAAAAGTCTTCCACATAGATGTCTATGCTTTGATTGATGTGGGTGCTACCTTATGATTTGTGACTCCTTATGTAGCTATGAGACTTGATATACTTCTTGATATATTGATAGAACCTTTTTCTGTCTCTACATCTGTTAGTGATTTTGTGGTGGCTAAGAGGGTTTATAGAAGATGTCCCGTGTCCTTATCCCATATAGTTACCTTGGTTGATTTGGTAGAACTTGACATGATAGATTTTGATGTCATATAGGGTATGGATTTGTTGCATTCCTGTTACTCCTCTATTGATTGTAGGACTAGAATAGTCAAATTTTAGTTTCCAAATAAGCCTGTCCTTCAGTGGAGGGAGGGGGGGGGGGATTCTATGCCTAGAGTTCAATTTGTTTCTTACCTAAAAGCTAGGAAAATGATCTCAAAGGGTTGTCTACCATATAGTGAGGGTGAGGGATGTAGAGTCTAAAATTCCTATTCTTGAGTCGGTCCCATTTGTAAAAGAGTTTCCGGAAGTTTTCCCTGATGATTTACCCGGTGTTCCTCCCGAAAGGGAAATAGACTTTGGGATTGACCTTATAGAATGGCTCCGATGGAACGTAAGGAGTTGAAGAAATAGTTAAAGGACTTATTGGATAAATATTTCATTCGACCGAGTATCTCTCTATGAGGTGCTCCGGTGTTGTTTGTTAAGAAGAAAGATGGTTCATTCTGAATGTGTATCGTTACAACCAATTGAAAAAGTAACCATCAAGAACAAGTATCCTCTTCCAAGAATAGAGGACTTATTTGATCAAATCTAAGAGGCAAGTTATTTTTCTAAACTAAATCTCTGGTCGGGTTATCTGCAATTAAAGGTGAAAGAGGAAGATATCCCAAAAATGACTTTTAGAACCAGATATTTCCATTATGAGTTTTTGGTGATGTCCTTTGGTTTGACTAATACCCCGACGGCGCTTATCGACTTGATGAATAGGGTGTTTAGACAATACCTTGATATGTGATGAGTCCACAAATTAGACTAATTTAGGGCTATATTTTAATAGAAATTGTGTCCTTAAATGCTTATTTTATCTCAATATCTGATGAAAACCCTTAAGTTTAACATATTTGAAGTTTGAAGGAAAGCATGCACACTACGTCGCAAAAGGAACAAAAAGGCTCAAAAGAACAAAGAGATAAAGGCCTGAGGATCACCGATTCCACTTTGGCAAGTCGCCGAAGGGTCTAACTTCGCCTTTTATTCCAGTGTGCTGAGCCCTGAAGGAAAGGATCACGTCAGTGGAAAAAGGGAGCAATCGGCTCTTCATCGAGAAGTTTCGTGAAGCAGTACCATGTCGCCCAATGACCCAGAGCACGACGATACTGAAGGTTGGTGCAAGACGGCGATGAACTACACCAAAGGGCGAATCACAGGGTTGATTGGCGATTCCGACTAACGACGCCGAATGATCCGCTGCTGTACAAATCTGTGAAAACTATAAATAATAGTTAGAAGTGTAGTTATAAGTGTCGAACAATTATTATAATTTTCATATAGAATAGTACTTTTTGATATTTTTTATCTAAGTTTGAGAGGGTTTTGAAGACTTGAAGATCCAAAGGATTTCATCTTCAAGATTTGGATTTGGGCCTCTTGGATTCTTCAATTTTGGCCTGTATCAAGACTTAAATCTTCATACCTAGTTGAATGCGAGTTCAATTTGGTATAAATTTCTATCTCTTTTATATGTGTGGCTAAAAACCCCAATTCTTGGGGTGTAATTTAGAAAATATGGGTTAAGATAATTGTTGGGTCTTGCTTGCTGATAGTTTAATCGTAGTTTAATTGTTATTTCGTTTAGTAGTTGTGGATGAATTTAATGAATTTGTAGTTGCAAATACAAGTTTATTTTATGTCTTTTTGACTTGCTCGAGAGAGAGGTCGTAAAACTAAAACTACAAAATTGATGGCTGGTGGGAGTGGGTCGACATTAGGTTTAGCTCGAGAGAGTGAATCCTAGTCTCATTCCCACACACTCAGCTCGAGAGAGTGAGTGGGTTAAGGCGCAGGCTGGTCTTCATGCAGCAAGTGGGTGTTTGAGAGGAACACATTTGAAACGGGGTAAGTTGCTCGAGAGAGAGCTTATCCCCCTTAAAGCTTAGCCTAGTCACAATTATCCTATGAATCTTCTATCGAAAGCTTGTACCCAATAAACTAGCTTAACCCGTATTCCCGCCACATCCCAAGGATCCCCTCTCATTTCTTAGAAATTCTTGTTTAATTTGCTATTTTTACTTAATAGTGACAACCTCCCATTGTTAATTGACACTCTTGTGTCCCCCTTTAATTTAGAATATTTTTAATCGTTAATGTCTTTAGCTATGACTAGTTAGAACTAAATTTTATTTTTCTTTTAATTCTCAAAACCACTCCCTTAGGAATGATCCCAACCCTTGGTTGGGTTACTAAACTATTATACGATCGTAGATACTTGCATCAGAAGTTGTGTCTTGATTACGCAAACATCAAAATGGACGATGCTCTTTCTCTTATTCAACAAAAACTCGAAGAGCAAGACAAGAAGTTAAATGAGACAAAGGACAACATTGAAATGCTGAATGAAACGTTTACCTTAAACTCCATGACTATTCAGCTGCAGGATGCTCAAATCACCCATTTGATGACAGGAACCTATCCACCGTTCACCGAGGACTCGCATAACTACACCATGGCTGACTCCGAGGATGAAGAATAGTTGTTGACTTGCATTGTGCCACGACGTTAACTAAGGCGCTGTTTGGGAGGCAACCCAAAACCCCTTTAACTACTTTTTATTTCTTGGGAAAATAATGGTGTGTTGTTTGTACAAGTTAAAGTATGAGAAGTGTTCGAAAAAGTGAAGGATGGAGAGCAGTAGATCTAGTCGGCAAGTCACCAAAGCTGTCGGCGAATCCGACCGTATCCACCATTCGACTCGAGACATCTTCAACATTGGATTCTATAAAACTCGGCGAGCTTTGGAAATTATTGGCGAATCGCCGACCATGTCGGCGATCACATTGGAAACCGCCGTTTGGACCCCCGTAAACCAAATGTCCTGTAAATATTGGCAAAGAAACTAACTAGTCAGCGTTCTTCCGAGTGAGTAGGGGAGCTTGACTAAAGTCACCGAGTGGGCGAAAACTGGACGGTTTTGTAAGGCAAAGGTTTAAAAGTTTCAACTTCATTCACTTTCCCTCACTTTTTATCTGTCCAAACTCACACCTGCACTCTAGTTTCTACATTTCTTGCACTTTTAGAGCATTTTAGTTGTTGAATTGTGCTCAGACTTGGATTACATTGCTGCTTAGCATTTCAATCCTGTCATTAGCGACACAAAAGGTTAGTTCTCTATGCCACATGTTTAATTTATCATAAACTATACTCATTTGCAATAGCATGATCTGGTTGAAGCATTCTACTCATTCCTGAGAGGATTAGATTGTTTACAAGCATGATTAAATTTGATATCCTTGCTCGGATAGTTTTGACTGTTGAATTCCCGTAATTGCATGCCTTAAACTTGATTAAAATTCGAGGGGTTGTATGTGGATGTTATGGGTCCTACCTAAATTGTGTTGATGCATGCTTTGATTTTGTTTTCTTGAGTTGCAGGGTTAAATTCGAGAAGTTGGGTTGAAAATAGGCACGTTGGGCCGTTTGGCGAGCTGAGTCAAGCTCGCCAAACCACTCGACGGTTCGCCTAATGTCCCCATCTCACTTTTGATTTCATGCTATATCTAATAGTTAATTTTGTAACTTTCGGTAAGGAGCTTGATGTCGCAAAAAGCATTTGGCGACTCACTGAAAGTCTTTTCTTTCGCCCTTTACCTGCACCCTTGAACCTTTATGAACTAAAACTTTTGGTGGACTTGTCCTGGTTCACCAAAATCTATCGACGATCCACCGAAATCAATCAGTGACCCAGCGAAGAGGTTCCCCTTTCACCTTCTTGCTGCAGTTTTAGAGCCAATTCCTTTGGTGAGCCTGATCTAGCTCACCTAAGAAATTCCGCGATTCGCCATATTGTTAGGTGAGTTTGTCTGCATAAGTTCCACTTTGCTTTTGTTTAAGTTTTTCAAATTTCTCTTCAAGACTTTGCAGACATGACTAAATCAAAAGCTTTGGAAAGAATAAAACTAGCCCAAGAGAAGTCAAAAGGGAGTTCGATAAATGGGGAGACAACTACATCAAAAGGAAAAACTACTAAACTGACCACAACTACTGGGAAAGGCAAGGACAAAAGGCCCACTTCGGCCAGGAAGACCATTACCCTGGACCGTAATATTCTATCATGGGCCAGGAGATTTTGTAGAGCAGTGCATATCTTTCTTGCAGACACACACTCAACAAACCTTGGTGAATCCGGTCTCGTTGTTCCCCCTGAGGTGACTTTGGGCACTTATGCCCAGACCAGAGTGACACATCTGGCACTGATGCCCAAGCAGATAGAGCGATTGCTTAGTCAGGATCCCTTCTTTACCTCCCTCTCTGTCTTCCTTTAATTTACATTCTAGATATTATGTGTTATTTGTATTTGAGGACAAATTATTTTTATTTGTGGTGTGGTGAGGCCCACACCTTTTGTGTGCCACTTTTGTTTGTGTTTCGTGTATATATTTGGGTTGTTCTATTTTAAAATCGTGTAAATACTGCTTTTCTATGGATGTTTGAGCTTGTGGCTCTTTTTATTTTTAAAATTGCAAAATTATTTTGACCCTTCTGAAAAATTCGCCACCCTTTATATTCTTGTGTGTTGAATATGGCTGTTCCTTGGCAAATTTAAGTCTCGGTTTCAATCAATACCGATGACTTAAATAGTGCTTACAATCAAATGAACATGAATGTACGGCTACGATGAGGCCAAATGAAGTTGCATAGACAGTATGTGAATTCTTTGCATCTCATTGTGATTAGACATTTGTCAAATCTATTCTCTTGTGATGACCGTTGCACACTAGCAAAAGTGTGGAGTGTTGTTTAACTAAAGTGTCAATACCTTGTGTGATAAGCTTTCCTGGAACCACGCATGAAAACACCTAAAATTTGCCTTGTTGGCCCGGTTGACTAAGTAAGACTTTCTCTTGATATGATCTTAGGCAACTTCGAAGAGTGTGAACTAATTTGACACAAACCTCTTTTGTGACCTACCTTGTAAGTGTGTGATTCTCTCTTGAACACCCTTTGAGCCTTACCCTTCTTTGAAAGAAACTTGATGAAAGCTAGACCTTTCTTAATCCATTGCCTATAATCCTCTTGAATTCTGGTTAATTGAATAGCCAATGAGTGTGGTGAAAAACAAAAGGGAAAGTCTGCTTTAACCCATGGTGTTGAGAAAAACGAAACCCAAAAAGATGAAGAGAAAGTTGTGGAATAAAATACCAAAGAAATAGGGTTCTGAACAATCCATGGAAAGCGAATAATAGGATCACCTATGATGCACTAATGAAAATGATAAAGGAAAAAGAAAGGAAGTGTTGAGAGCACCACATTTTATGAGGATAAAAGTCACTGAGCCTAAATGACCATACGTTTGCACTCAGCCCCATTACAAGCTTTTGAAGCAAGTATTGCGAGCTTGAGACTCTTTGGTAATGGTGTGTTACAACTCGAATCTTTGAGTACACAATTGATCCTTGCGTAAGTAAATTCAGTCTTGTTGTGTATATTCATAATTAAGTCTTATGTAGCACCGTTTGAGATATCATTGTTAAACTGCTGAACTTGAGTTTTACTTGAGGACAAGCAAAAGTATAAGTTGGGGATGTTAATGAGTCCACAAATTGGACTCGTTTAGGGCTATATTTTAAGAGAAATTGTGTCCTTAAATGCTTATTTTATCTCAATATCTGATGAAAACCCTTAAGTTTCATGTAATTTGAAGTTTGAAGGAAATTATGGACACTACGACGCAAAAAGGAACGAAGAGGCTGAAAAGAACGAAGAAATGAAATCCTGAGGATCACCGAGTCCACTTGGCGAGTCGCCGAAGGGTCTTACTTTGCCTTTCGTTCCAGTGTGCTGAGCCTTGAAAAAAAGAATCATGTGGGCGAAAAAAGGGAGCAGTCGGTGCATCGTCAAGAAGTTCTGTGAAGTAGTATCATGTCGCCCAATGACCCAAAGCACGATGATGCTGAAGGCTGGTGCAAGACGGCAATGAACTACACCAAAGGGAGAATCGCCGAGTTGATCGACGATTCATACTAACTATGCCGAATGATCTGTTGCTGCACAAATCTATGAAAACTATAAATACTAGTTAGAAGTGTAGTTTTAAGTTTCAAAGAATTAGTATAATTTACATATAAAATAGTACTTTTTGATATTTTTGCTCTAAGTTTGAGAGGGTTTTGAAGACTTGAAGATCCAAAGGGTTTCATCTTCAAGATTTGGATTTGGGTCTCTTGGATTCTTCAATTTTGGCCTGTATCAAGACTTAAATCTTCATACCAAGTTGAATGTAAGCTCAATTTGGTATAAATTTCTAACTCTTATACATGTGTGGCTAAAACCCCCAATTCTTGGGGTGTGATTTAGCGAATATAGGTTAAAATAATTGTTGGCTCTTACTTGTTGATAGTTTAATCGTAGTTTAATTGTGATTTCATTTAGTAGTTGTGGATGAATTTAATGAATTTGTAGTTTCAAATACAAGTTTATTTATGTATTTTCGGCTTGCTCGAGAGAGAGAGGTCATCAAACTAAAACTACTAAATTGATTGCCCGTGGGAATGGGTCGACATGAAGTTCAGCTCGAAAGAGTGAATCCTAGTCTCATTCCCACACACTCAGCTCGAGAGAGTGAGTGGGTTAGGTGTAGGCTGGTCTTCATGCGGCAAGTAGGTGTCCGAGAGGAACTCATTTAAAACGGGGTAAGTTGCTCGAGAGAGAGCTTATCCCCCTTAAAGCTTAGCCTAGTCACAATTATTCTATGAATCTTCTACCGAAAGCATGTACCCAATAATCTAGCTTAACCCGTATTCCCGTCACATCCAAAGGATCCCCTCTCATTTCTTAGAAATGCTTGTTTATTTTGCTATTTTTACTTACTTGTGACAAAACCACCCATTGTTAATTGACACTTTTGTGTCCCCCTTTAATTTACGATATTTTTAATCGTTAATGTCTTTAGCTACGACTAGTTAGAACTAAATTTTATTTTTCTATTAATTCTCAAAACCACTCCCTTGGGAACGATCCCAACCCTTGGTTGGGTTACTAAACTATTGTACGATCATAGACACTTGCATCGAAAGTTGTGTCTTGATTACACAAACATCAATATGTGCGTAATTGTGTTCATATATGATATTTTGATCTATTGAAGAAGTGAGAATGAGCATATTGACCATTTTGAGGATTGTATTGCAAATTCTCAAGGACCAACAACTCTATGCAGAGTTTAGTAAGTGTGAGTTTTGGTTAAGGTCCATAGCTTTCCTTGGCCATATAATTTCAAGCAAGGGTATTGAGGTAGATCCAAAGAAGACGGATACGGTTAAGAGTTTTCCTAGACCTCTATAACCGACAAATATTAGAAATTTCTTGGGTTTGGCCGGTTATTATAGAAGGTTTGTTGAGGGGTTCTCCTCCATTGCTTCTCATTTGATGACTTTGACTCAAAAGAATGCCAAGTTTATATGGTCCGAATCTTGTTAGAAAAGTTTTCAAGAGTTCAAAGATAGACTTACTTCCGCTCCGGTGTTGACTTTACCGGAAGGTATATATAGCTTTGTGGTATATTGTGATGCCTCTAGAGTTGGATTGGGATGTGTACTTACGCAAAATGGTAAGTTGATTGCCTATGCTTCAAGGCAACTAAAGGTTCATGAGAAGAACTTTCCTACCCACGATCTTGAATTAACGGGGTGGTATTTGCCTTAAAGATTTGGAGGCATTATCTGTATGGGGTCCATGTTGATGTGTTTACCAATCACAAGAGTTTGCTATATGTGTTTACCCAAAAAGATCTAAATCTTCGCCAAAGAAGGTGTCTTGAGTTATTAAAAGATTATGATATGAGTGTTCTCTATCACCCCGATAAGTAAATGTGGTGGGGGAAGCCCTTAGTCGATTATTCATGGGTAGTGTTGCATATGTTGATGATGAGAGAAAATAATTGGTTCGAGATGTTCATTGGTTGGCCCGATTAGGAGTTCAACTAGTGGATTCCACCAAGGGTGGTATTATGGTCCATAATGGTTCCGAATCGTCTTTCGTGGCTGATGTTAAAGTAAAGCAATGTCTTGGTCCTACCTTACTTTAATTGAAAGAGGCGGTTCTAAAGAAGTCCGTAGAGGTTTTCTCCCAAGGGGAGATAGTTTCCTAAGGTACCAAGGTCATTTATGTGTTCCGATTGTCGATGACTTAAGGGAATAGCTTTTATCCGAAGCCCATAGTTCTCGGTATTCTATTTACTCGGGAGCCACCAAGATGTACCGTGATTTGTGGGAGATCTATTGTTGAAAGAGGATGAAAAAAGATATTGCGGGATTTATAGGTAAGTGTCCTAATTGCCAACAAGTGAAGGTTGAGCATCAGAGACCGAGAGGTTTATCCCAAGATATTAGCATTCCTACTTGGAAGTGGGAAGATTTTAATATGGTCTTCATAGTAGGGTTGCCCCGAACTCGGCACGAATATGATTCAATTTGGGTTATAGTTGACCGAATGACAAAGTCGACCCATTTCATTCTCGTCAAGGTTTCCTATACGGCAGAAGATTATGCTAAGCTGTATTTGAGAGAGATGGTAAGATAGCATGGAGTGCCCTTGTCCATTATCTTCGATAGAGGTACTCAGTTTACTTCTCAGTTGTGGAAGTCCTTCCAAAAGGGTCTTGACACTAAAGTTAAGCTTAGCGCAACTTTTCACACCCAAATTGATGGGCAAGCGAAAGAACAATCCAAACATTGGAAGACATGTTGAGGGCTTGCGTGGTAGATTTCAAGGGAAATTGGGATTACCATTTTCCCTTGATAGAATTTCCATATAATAATAGCTATTGGAGTATTGGTATGGCTCCGTTTGAGGCTCTTTATGATAGGAGGTGTAGATCTCCTATAGGATGGTTTGAGGTGGGTGAGGTTGTCTTGATAGGCTTGAGTTAGTTCAAGAGGCTATAAAGAAGGTTCGACTCATAAGAGAGAGGTTGAGAACGGCCCAAAGTCGACAAAAGTCTTATGCCGATGTAAGAAGGAGAGACCGTGAATTTGATATGCATGATTGGGTTTACTTCAAAATCTCAACCATGAAGGGTGTAATGAGGTTCGGCAAGAAAGGGAAACTTAGTCCACGTTTTGTAGGCCCATATCAAATTTTGAGACGTGTTGGTAAGGTTGCATATGAGCTTGATTTTCCAAATGAGTTGGCATTGGTGCATCCAGTTTTCCATGTCTCCATGTTGAAAAAGTGTGTTGGAGATCCGACATCCGTAATTCCCCTAGAACGGTTAGAAGTGAAACAAAACCTTTGTTATGAAGAAGTTTCGGTTGAGATCTTAGACCGACAAATTAAGTGATTGAGGAACAATTGCTTGTGTTAAGGTGTTATGGAGAAACCACTCATTCCAAGGCTGATATGATATCCAAATATCCGCATCTTTTTCCTCCTATTATAGCTTGAGGTAATGAGTTCCTATTTGTTTGTTTATTTTTGAAGTCATGTGTGTTTTATGTGTTTCCATGATTTCCTTAAATTTGCATGTTCATGAAAAAGCTTATGTTTTGAAAGAAAAGAGTCTTTTGTGAATTTCTTTCCTCATGTTATTGAGTATTGAGTATGAGTTGCTTATAGACTTTATGAGATGAGTTGTTGAACGTTTCTTGATTTGGAGTGGAGATCCTTTCCTTGAATTTGTGCTTTTTGAGATTGAATTGCATATAGGCTCCATGAGATTATGTAGAGCATTGTTTTGAGTTGGAGATGATAGTTCCTCATTGAACATGAGAAATGTTAGAATTGGGGTTGTTAGATGTAGTTCGTACTCCCTTATGGTGCATTGAGTAAGTTGAGCTTGGAGATGATGTTTCCTCCTTAGTTGTGTGCATTTTGATGTGTTGCATGATTAGTTTTTATCTAGAAATGTGCTTAGAATCTCATTAGAGGACGAATGATCCCAATGGGGGAGTTAATGTAACACCCTGAATTCGAAAAGAGGTAAAGTTATAGAATTGGGACTTACAGGTGCATCCACGAGGGCCAACCACAGCCCATGGTTTGACCCACAAATCGTAGGTGGGGCCGTGGGTAGGTAATTGCAAGTTTTGTCCAAGCAGGGACCACATAAGGACTTACGGACCATAGGTCCAGCGACGCCTCCGTGGACCAGCCTCTGTCGAACGACCGAAATTCTCTGACCATGGACCACGATTAACCAGGACAGACCGTAGGTCAGTTGACGGTCGTCGGTCGGGCGTCCATGGTTCGGGACTTGGCGGTTATTTTAGGGGGATATAGGTCTTTTCTGGTTTTAATTAAATCAATGCGGTGTTGTTTTGTCTATACCTAGACCACCTATATAAGAATTTTAGACCCCTAAAATCACCTAATCAAGTCATTCTCTCAATTCCCAAAAGAAAACCCAAATCCCCTCTCAAATATTCTCTCTCTAGAAATTGGAAGAAGAAGCCAGAAGTTGGAGCTAGGTCAAGGTCAAGTCTCCTAATCTTCAAGCTTGTGAGGGCATTGTGACTAAGGTATGATGGCTTTTCATCCATGGTACCCTTCCTCCCATGGAGTCCCTAGAATTCCACAATTTGAAGAAGAATTAACCAATTCTAGTTAGGGTTTCTTTCAATGTTGTGGGTTATTATGAATGTTGATCCAATTGAGTGGATTATGATTGAATTAATAGAATTGAATGTATTTAGGATGAAATTACATGTATCCATGCCTATCCTATGATTTTAGAGTTGACTTGATATAGTTGGGTTTGATGCCATGTGAGGGAAACTCTATGAGTTAGATATATCATTATAGGATTGATGAACTATGACTAGAATTTCTTGAGATTGAAGCATATATGACGAATATGATGTTAATTTCCTGAGAGTAAAGCATATATGATGATCATGAAATGTAGTACTTTGAGAGTAAAGCCTAGACTATGACTTGTTGATTGTTGATGTTGTAGTATGGAAGGGATACTTCGTATAATGAATTGATAAGAATGATTGAATGAATGTGAAAGGTTTACTCACATGAATTATTCTAGGTTGAAAGGATTGCTCACCTAAAATGAATCTAGACCAAAATGCTTAATGAATGATGAGGCTAGAGGCGATTACCCTTGACCTCCATATCCACGGATATGAGGTGATTCCCATACTCCTTAGAATTGAACAAGAGGTGATTCCCCATGTTCCTACCATTATGAATGGACATGGAGGCGAGTACCCATGCTCCTGAAATGATGTGGAGTTGAGTACCCGTGTCATATAATGAGGTTGTGGATGCGAGTACCCGTAATCTAAAGGTAAGTAAGGCAAGAGGCAAATACCCATTAGCCTTTATAAGCTAGGCATAGAGGCAAATCCCCATGTCTTTAAAAGTAAGTATGACTAATGAGATTATGTTTTGAAGTTGATTTGTTTGGAGTGTTTCTAGATATGCCTTCCATCATTTAGGCTTCACTAGAGGCGGATGATCTATGTCTCGGCTAAGGATAAGTGAGGTTACTTAAGGGAGTATTCCTCTTCCATTATGAGGCTTATTATGTATTGATTATGCTCATGACATACATCTTATGTTGAGTAATATTTATGTTTTATTGTTTATGCTAGCCATCATATTTAGTACTTGATTGTACTAACGTATACTCTTGCCTACTTTATTATCAAATGTAGGGTCTGGTACTCCCGATTTACGCACTTTTATCTAGGTTCTTAGCTGATTGAGGAGTGAAGTTTTAGTGTGTCCTCATTGTGTTTGAGGATGTGATCACTACTCTCTATTATGCTTTTCCTTTATGTTTTGGACTATTGTATGGGTTGCGTCCCAAGATTTCTATTCTCTTATGTTTAGATGGTTTGAGACAATGTCATGTTAGATTTCCACTCACCTTATAAAAGACTTTGATTGTATTGAAAAGTTTTAATTCTTGCTTATTTCTATTACTTTATGTTATGATATGCTAAGTGGCTTGCATGAGGCTTCTCAGGGTCTTATACGCCTTGTTATATCTAGGGAGTACACCTGGGTCGTGACATGGTACTTAGATATCAAGGTGGTTTTTGTGTTCCAAATGTTGATGACTTGATGGAATAGATCTTGTCAGAAGCCCATAGTTCTCAATATTTCAATTAGATGGAATCACCAAGATGTACCGTGATTTGTGAGAGATCTATTGGTGGAATGGGATGAAAAGGATATTGCGGAATTTGTGGCTAAGTGTCCTAATTGTCAACAAGTGAAAGTTGAGCATCAGAAACTGGGAGGTTTGTCCCAAGAAATTAGCATTCCTACTTGGAAGTTGAAATATGTAAATATGGACTTTATTGTTGGTTTGCCTTGCACCCAACCGGTGTTGAAGCTTCGCTCTCCTTTGGATATCAAGAAGGAGAGGCCGCTCTAATGGCGATAACATGACTCGATTTAGGTTATAGTAGATGGAATGAAGAAATCAGCCCATTTCATTCATGTCTAGGTTTCTTATTCGGTGGAGGATTATGCTAAGCTGTATTTGAGAAAAATGGTAAAGTTGCATGGAGTGCCTTTATCCATTATTTCCGATCGTGGTACTCAATTCGTTTCTCAATTTGGAAATCTTTCCAAAAGGTTCTTGCTACTCGTGTCAAGCTTAGTACTGCTTTTCATCCACAAACCGATGGGCAAGCGGAGTGCACTATCAAAACCTTGGAAGATATGTTGAGAGCTTGTGTAGTTGATATCAAAGGTTGTTGGGATGACCATTTTCCATTAATCTAGTTTGCCTATAACAACAATTATCACTCAAGTAATGGTATGGCCCCATTTGAGGCTCTTTATGGTAGGAGGTGTACATATCTTATAAGTTGGTTTGAGGTGGGTGAAATTTCCTTGATAGGACCCAAGTTAGTACACGAGGCCATGAAAAAAGTTCAACTTATTACAGAAAGGTTGAAAATGGCTCAAAGTCGGCAAAAGTCATATGCCGATGTTAGAAGAAGAGATCTTCAGTTTGGAGTTTATGATTGGGTCTATTTGAAAATCTCACCAATGAAGGGTGTAACAAGGTTTGGTCAGAAAGGGAAGCTTAGTCCCCGTTATGTAGGCTCATATAAGATTTTGAGGTGTATTGGTAAGGTTGCTTATGAACTTGAATTGCCTAATGAATTGGCATTAGTGCATCCTATTTTCCATGTCTCTATGTTGAAGAAGTGTGTTGGTGATCCGACATCTATAGTTCCCTTAGAAGGCTTGGGAGTTGATGAGGATCTTTCGTATGAAGAAGTTCATGTTAAGATTTTAGATCGGTAAGTCAAGAAATGTGGAATAAAGAAGTTGCTTCTGTGAATGTGTTATGGAGGAATCAATTAGTTGCAGGTTCTACTTGGCAGGCCGAGGCTGATATAATGTCCCGATATCCTCATCTCTATCCTTCTACCCATACTATAGCTTGAGGTATTGAGTTCCTCACGGTTTAGTCTTTTGGTGTCATGTTTCTTAGATATTCCCAGATTTCTTCATTTATGCATGTTCATGAAAAAGCTTATGTTTTGAGAGAATGAGTCAACTTGATTTATTCGAGATGTTATGTTCATTTTAGTATGAGTTTCATATAGACTCAATGTAATGATATTTTAACATTCTTTAGCTTGTAGTTGATGTTCCCTCCTTGGATATATGCATTTATGTAATTGCATGCATGTTGGGTTTTTAGAATTAGTTTCTACCTTCCTTAAGATGTCTTGAATCTCATTTGAGGACGAATGATCCAAAGGGGAGATAATGTAACACCTTGGATTTGACTAAGGGTAAAAGTTTAGATTTTTCAGAAACCTGGTGCCAGCACCAAGGGCACCATCAACGGTCAGTAGGTGGATCGACGGTCCGTTAATGGTGGCCGTAGTTGGACAGTCAATTTTTCCAAAAATCTCTAGCTTAGTACTTTTTCAACGGTCCAAAAGGTTGGTCCATTTCTCAATGCATGAACTATAGATAGGTTCCGTAGACGAGTCCCAAACTTAGAAGGATTTTGAGGTAAAAAATGGAGAAGCACGGTTGGGACCCACAATCCGTCTATCGAACCACGGTCCGTGAGTGGGTCCTGTAATTGGAGGACCAAAATTGGTAGTCTCTGATCCAAATGACGCCTTAACAGGACGGTCCGTAGTTCTACCAACGGACCATCGGTTAGGCCATTGCCAATGATTAGTTTCAACAATTTTTGGGTCTTTTCCTAATTAGTCCCGCCTACTACTATGTTGTTTTACCCTTTACCAAAACCCCTATATAAGTGTTTTAACCCCATAATTTCCCAATTGAAAATCATTCTCTCAAATTTACAAAAGATGAACAAGTCTTCTCTCCTAAATATTTCTCTCTCTAGAAAATTTGAAGAAGAAGGGTCCAAGCTAGGGTTTGCAAGTCAACTCTCCAAATTCCTCAATTAAAGTTAAGCAATTGGCATCGAGATATGACAGTTTTCATCGATGGAGTTCCTCAATTCTCCTATTTTCAAAGTTAGAACTCCCCAATTGAGTTAGGGTTTTCTTTTATGTTATGGGTTCTCCTAATTGTTGATCTAATTGGTTGATTTATGATCTAAGATGCATGAATTTAGTTAATCTCATGATTTGATGATGATTTCATATGAACCCATGTAATTCCAATATTTTCCAAGTTATGAGCATATAATGTGGGTCTTAGATTACGATATAAGATTATATGAAATCAAGCATGAATTGATAGAATTATATGAATTTATGATGAATTTTTATGAACCCATGTCTAACTCATGTTTTCTAGACGTTGATGATTGAAAGTGGGTTATCAACCTTAGAATGTGAATTATGAAATTATGCATGTCTTTACGAAATTGAAGTAAATGTTTTAAGGATGCTTTGAGAGTGAAGTATCAATAATGTTATTGTTGTTGTTGTTGTTGTTGTTGTGTTGTTGAAAGGATTTCTCATACACACATGAAAGTATGATTGGGAAAGGATTTCTCACATAATAAGGGTTCTTAAGGTTGAGAGGTCTTCACACCTAAAATGAACCAATAACTAAGAAGCTATGCTAATGTTGAGGCAAGAGGTGATTACCCATGTTCTCTAAGTCAAATACAAGAGGCGATTGCCCATGTCATACGATATAAAAGACAAAAGGTGATTACGAGTGTCACATGATGTATGGAAAAGAGGCGATTACCCATGTTCCTTCATGAGCTAAGATGAATATGATTAAGAACTATTATGTGGAAGTTAAGCTTAGTACTGAGTGGACAAGAGGTGATTACCTATGTTCCATAAATATGTGCCAACATAGGATTGTCTAGATAGACATTAGCTAGTGGATCCACAATAGCTAGAAGTTCAGGGTCCTTACCTTGGAAAGTAGGACAACTCATTTTCGGTGTGGGGAAGATAATGGATTCCATGTTGATAGCTCGCATAGTCTTATATGTCAGTTAAGGCTACTTCCCACAGACAAGTAAAGTTATGATGAACCAAGGTTACTTCAAGAAGTATGATAAGTATGTTTTAAGATGATGTTCACCCGCATTGATCATGTTTTACGACTCATGTTTTCTAATCCACTTATCTCATGTTTTATCTTGATCATTGCATGCTCATGAGAATGTCCTAATTTAGCATGATTTAAATATTTTTATGCATGGCTGTCATACTTGGTACATGATTATACTAACGCAATATATTGCCTACATTTCCCCAAAATGTAGCATTCGACAAATAATGTTCTTAGTTTTGTGGCTAGTGGTTGATTTGGGAGATTTTGAGCTTTGGTCAGTCCTCATACTTTGAGGACAGTGTTCCATTGTTTTCAGTTTTCTTTTTTACTTTCAATTTTGGACATGATGAATGAGCTATGACCAATTTAATTCTTATGTACGAGATTGTTAATGGGACAAGTGTTTAGACTTTCACTTTACTTTTATAAAAATGATTTGAACTTGAAATGTACTTCTTTATCTCTTTTATTCTATTTCTTATGTTATGAATTCTAAGTGGCTTGTATAGGGACTCTCGGGGTCCTATACACAATGTTACGCAAAGGGGTACCTTGGGTCGTGACAAGACAAGAACAAATATCCCTTCTATCTCCGGACCTGATCATACAACTTTGTGAAAAAGTGGGAGTTTCCACTTTGGGGAAAATTGATGTATGGATGACGAGTATGAGATTTCGACTCAGTAAGGGGTTTGTTTTCACAGTGTTATTGTCCTCAATGCCTAATTTATTATCTGAACTGATGTAAGTGTTAATTTGCAGCAATGAAAGCAAAGGAGCAATGCAAGGACATTACCGGGTAAAAAGGAGTGAAGAAAGCTGAAGAAGTTGAATAAAGGCATTCCTGGTGATCGCCAAGACCACTCGGTGAACTGCAGAGTGGCTCTTTAGTATGCCAAAAGTTTCGGTGTGCCAGCCATGGGTAACAACTTACTTGGTGATGGAAATGGACAGTTGGCGAACTACTGAATGGATCGGTGACTTCGATCCTGATCACCTAAAGTCCCACAACCCTGAGGTCAAAGAGCAAAGGCAGACCGACGATAGAATGGAGCAATTGGCGTATTGACGACTTGGTCGGCGATGCTCGACTAACCTCGCCTAGTGGTCCTACTATAAATGGAATTTCAAAATGCAGAAAAAGAATCCAGTCTTTATCCCAGTCTTAATCCAATCATTTTCTGAGTAATTTTTCCATTGTAGAAATTTGAGCATTAGTTTGAGACTTGGTTTTGAGGAGTTTTTAATTGGGTTTTAGAATTGAGTTGATTTGAAGCACTGTAGAGATTTGGGAACCATTATCGAGCTCACGAATAACATAATTGGTAATTGTTTCTTCCTTTTTATGATGTGTGGCTAACACACCAATTTTTGGGGTGTGATCATGTGATTATTTTCTTTAATTAGCAAATGGGTATTGTTGTTTATTTATTTAAATGTTGATTTGAAGTGGGTTTAATTGATAGATGTGTATTAATCCATGAATTGTAGTTGCAAATAGAATTCTAACTTAGTGTTCTAGGCTTGCTTGAGAAAGAGGTTTAGAACTATGGTTTGCGATTAATGATTGTAGAGATTGGGTTGTTGTGGGTTCAGCTCGAGAGAGTGAATCCTAGACTTGATTCTACATATCTAGCTTTAGAGAGTAGATAAATTGAGGTATTGGGCTTCTTATTGTGTTATGTTGGTCGAGGTTCGAGAGAACTCGCTTGAATCGTAATATCTATTTGAGAGAAAGCTATTGCATCTATAGTCTAGCTCACCCGTTAAGATTCAACAATTGTTAGTTAATTTCAATTACCCATATAGCGAAATTAGCTTATAATCTATCACATCCCAAAAGAATTATTCTCTATTTATTGTTTCACCTATTTTTCTAATCGTTGTAGTTGTTAATTGACAAACCTTATCCCCCATCTGACATTTGTTGTCAAGCCCTTTGATTTATCTAAATGTTTTCGATAATTTCTATTCCTACAATTGATTAGACCATGTTTATAATTTCATAACTGAATTCTAACTTGTAGCACTCCCTGTGGGATCGACCCCAACTCTTTGTTGGGTTTATACTAGATTGTGATCGCCTACACCTAGTGTTGGCTGAGTTGTAGTTGAGCGTTCATAAAAAATGGCGCCGCTGCCAGGGAGTGGTGTTTAGAATTCTATTATTGAAGTTTAGACTGTGATCTTTTTGTGTTGTAGTTGAATCAACCTACCTTGTTTTGTGCTGTTGTTGGCTGTTTGTGAATAGAGGACGAGATGAGTGTAAACAGAAGTAACGGTAGCCAACTTTCCCACCAAGATGAGATTGGAAATCTTGATGATGTCAATGACCAAATTTAATTGGGTGGCGTAGGTGCTGTACGTTTACCTCCTGTTGAGGGGAATGTTGTCTTCCACGTGACTAACACGATGTTCCAACTCTTGCAAATGAAAGAATTATTCGGAGGGCTAGTTCATGAGGATCTCCATGATCATAATTGGAACTTTGTGGACATATGTGATCCATTCTCATTCAAAAACATCTCACAAGTGTCAGTCCATCTTCGGTTGTTCCCTTTTTCTTTGATGGGGGAATCGACCAAATGGTTAGCTGATCTACCGAGGGATTCCATCACCACTTGGGATGAGCTTACTGAGGCGTTCTACATAAGGTTCTTTCCTCCTTTGTGTCACGACCCAAGGGTACCCCCTAGATTTAACATGGAGTATAGAACCCCGAAGGACTCCATACAAGCCACTTAGCTTTCATAACATAAGAGATAGAACAATAAGAGTAAAACACATTTCCAAGTCTAAAAAGTTTTTCATAAAAGAAAGCGGAAGTCTTGACACTTTGTCTCATCATAGCCATTTATTACAATAGTGAATGAAATAGGGCCTAGCCCATACAACTTGTCCAAAATCTAAAGTACATGAAAGAAACTAGACATATGAAAATCCGTCCTCGAACCATAAGGACTCACCAAGCCCGGGGAAACAATCAAGTGCAAGCTCTAGCCACAAGAATGATCACCTCGAGTGCCGGACCCTACACTTGGGAAAAAATGTAGGTAAAAGTAGGCATTAGAACAAAAATGCACTAAGTATGGTAGCTATGCAAGGGACATTTCATATCAAAGCATGCAATTCGCAATGTGTAAACATCATATAAGAGATTAGAACTCATAAATCATAATCATGGACAACATAAATCAACATCACCTCTAAAACCTTTGAACTCATATAACAAGCTTCTTGAGTAACCATAGTTCATTATTCATGATATTGTTGTAGGAGATAGCCGTAACCGACATGAGACCATTTGAGCTATAACATGATCACCCGGTGTTACCCTCACTGAAAAGGGTTGTCCTACTTGCCTAACGTAGAACCATGGTTCGTTAGCTTAGATGGATCCACTAGCTAAATGTCCTACGGGGGCACGTAGTTTATAGGATATGGAGATTGCTACTAGAAACCTGACTCAACTGACGTAGAAGGTTTCCATATCATGAGACATACATGGGAAGCCCGGACTCAACTAACGCAAAAGACTTCCATCTCATTTTAATATCCACTCGGTGCTAAGCATAAATCCCACGGAGTACTTATTAAGTCTTACTTAACTCATTTCTTATGGAAGGATGTCCTTGACAACCAATCCAAGTTAGTTAATTAGGATAGATCATTAGATCATGCATGACAAAACCTTTCACCATCCATGTCTACATGTAAATATTAGATTCAATTAGGTCAGAAAACCTTTCAACCTTAGAATCTTCATTATGCGAGAAAAACTTTCACATCATGTTCATTATGTTTTCATGAGAATGTCCTTTCAATCCACACAACATCATCATAATCATTGACACTTTACCTTCAAATCATCCTTAAAGCATTTACATAGATTTCATAAAAACATGCATAATCTCATACTTTTCCCCTTTCAAGGTTCAAAACCTACTTTTAATTATCACATATAGAATTCAATCATTAGACATGGATATCATTATAATTCATGTGATTCTATCACTTCATGCATAAATTCTTAAAATTCACCTTTCATTAGTAAAGACTGTTTATGAGATCACAATTGAGAAATATGTGGAATTCATGGGTTCTTGGGGATACATCCTAAAAACCGTAGGAAAGAATCAATTCATGCTCATAATAACATAATTCAACCATTAGAATCAAGTTTGAAAGGAACCCATAACTTTGAAATCATACACTAACAATTGGGGATTTCTATCTTTTTGATATTGGAGATTTTGAGAGGGATCCATGGATGAAAACTATCATACCTTAACAACAAGTCCCAATGCTAATCTTCAATGGAGGAGTTGACCCTTGAACTTGAACCTATCTTTAACCTCCTTCTTCTTCTTCTTCTTTCTAGAGAGAGAAATATTTGAGAGGAGAGCTTTTGGGGATTTTATTTGGGTCTTGGGAAATAATGACTTGAATGGTGAGTTTAAAGGGTTAAAATAACTTATAGTGGTGTACAAATATTAGACAAAACGACCTCACTTAATGCCCCCTTCAATTGGAATTTCCCAAAATGCCCTTACTTAGGAAGCCTAGTGCAAGGCTTCACGAGCTGTGGTCCTCACCACTAGCCGTGGTCCTTGGTCCAGTGGCTAGGCCCCTAAGTCTTGGCCTCCAAAATTTCAAGGCATCTTCATGGGCCTTCCCATGATCCGTGATATTCACCACTGGCCGTTGAAGTGGCTTGTGAAGTAGAGTCATCTTGGGAAGCCTCAAGGGTAGCTAATACCTTAGCCACCACGGGCCACACCGTGAGCCGTGGTCCTCACCACTGTCCGTGGTGGTCGTCTTGATGGTGAGGCAGTGCTTGGGGGAAGCTTGGGCAGTCTTTGCCCCTTCCCCTTGGTCCTTGCCTCTTGCCATGGCTCTTGCCCTCTAGTCGTGGCTTGTACCCTCATACTTAGCCCTAGTTGGCAAACTAAACTACGAGGTGTTACATTATCTCCCCCTTGGGGACATTCGTCCTCATATGATATTCTAGGCATCTCTTAAGGAAACGACTCTTGACTAGCAGCCCATTATGCATGCAACATCATAACAATGCACAAAACGAAGGAGGAAACATCACTCCAAACTAAACATACTCAATGCACCTAAAGGAAAGTAGTAACTATTCCTAACAAACCAATATGCATGAAGTTTCAAATTTCTCATCCTTTAAGGAGGAACTTCCTTCTCCAATCTCAACACATGCTCAACAAAATCTCATGGAGTCAATATGAAATTTACTCTCAAAAGGCATAACTAAAGCATGTTTAACAATTCATCTCATGAAGCATATAGGCAACTCATACTTTGTCACGCCCTGAGAGCACCCCCTAGGGGTAACACGACGTACTTGACCCCGAAGGGGTCTTACACAAGCCTTTAGCATATTCATCATTGCATATAGACATTGAATAAAGCGGAAATTTTAAAACTTTTCAACATCAATGTCAAAGTGTCTCATAATAGAGAATAGAAAATAGAATATCTAGACATCATCGTCTCCATGAAACCATCTAAGTACACATGAGAGTCTCAAATAGGGACCATAGCCCTTTACAATAGAATTTTCTCAAAATGACAAGTACATAAGAAGTCTAATAGTCTATTACAATATGAGGAACATAAGTGTCATAATGTGTGTCCTTGGAACTCGAGGACATACCAAAAAGTCTTGGAGAAATTCTAAGTCCAAGCTTGAGTCTCTTAGTAGCACAATCACTTCCCGAAACCTACACTTAGTAGAAGAAGGAAGAAATATGGGTTAGCACAATAAATTGTACTAAGTATGGAAGCCATACAATTAAAACCATTTAAATCATGCAAAGAGGGACCTTTAATTGAAAATATGTTATTTCAAGTTAAAAGCCATAATGCATATTCAAGGAACATGTAGCCAATTCACATTACAAGACAAATAGACATTCATGATCATAACATGAAGTCACAACCCATACCTTACATCTTTGAGTCCCATTTATAACATACCATCATATTACACAACTCATAACCCCCTTTCAAGTTCACTTGTGCAATGTACATATGAAGTCCCATACCTCCATATACACTAAGTAAAACCATTAAGAAGACACAAGTGTAGTCACATACAAAATCAACATCATAATAGGTGAAACCAACCTTAAACTCATTCCTACCTTACCACATATAAAGGACTCACACAAGAACTCCTCAAAGAACTCACTTGTGCAATGCATAGGTAAAGTCCCATACCCTCACCTATACTAAGTAGTATCCCTCAAGTAGTCCTAGTTAGAGTTCATAAGTCATTTACATAAGTCATGTTCACACCTTAGATCATCTTCTTAAAACATAGGGATATTAGCATAACCGACATAGACCATGAGAGCTTACATGGAATCCGGTGTTCTACTCCCACACCGTAAGAGAGTGTTCTACTTGCCATGGTAGAATTGACATAATAGCATCTATGTGGATCCACTAGCTAATACCTATGTGGGCAAACATAGTTAAGGAACAAGGAGATTGCTACTAGAAACCCGGACTTGCTAAACGTAGAAGGTTTCCATCTCATGAGACAACATACATATTGGGATCCCGGACTTGCTAAACGTAAAAGGAACCCATATAGGAAGCCGGACTTGCTAAACGTAAAATCTTCCATCTCATATTCATGTTCACTCGATGCTACACTCATATCCCGTTTAATGTAGTATTAGGCCTTTACTTACACATTAATTCAATAAGGAATGTATTAGGAATTCAACCCATCATTCTTCATATAGATCATAAGTCCTAAGATGAGAATAACCGTTCATCATAAAACCCTCAACATATAATAATGTTCATTCATAGCATAGTCATATAGCATTCATGAGATTTACCTTCTATTCATCATACCAACACTACCATAATCATAGCTTAACATTCATGTTCGTATCATAGCATACTTGTCAACACTTTGGGGTTGTAGGGAAGAGTAAACATAAGTCAATCACTACAATTCATAATTAGGAAGCACCTCCACCATAAGTGGATCAACAATTCAATATATGAACATTCATCAATTTGACAACCTTCATTCATGGCCTTCGAGGATCCCATCAAGATTCAACCCTAATACATTGGTAATCATTCATGATATAGAGAAACATCATAATACAATAATGAAGTCCACAATTACATATTAGATTCTCATCCTTCATTCACCATTAAAGTCATACTAGGGTTTAAATTGAGAAAGAATGGAAAATTCATGGGTCTTGTGGGGATTTGTTCAAAAACCAACAACACTACGTTAATTCATCCATAAACCATAATATACAACCATAATTAATCACTATAAATCAAAGAAAACACATTTGGAAAGTGACCCACGAAATTGAGAGAAAACTAGAATTTGGGGAACTTTGAAATCCAATTCTGAGAGGGCCTCTTGGGGAAAAGATCCCAAGAGTGAAGAGCCACCATGCATTAGTTGATCCCTTGAGAATAAATGGAGAAACTCTTAGAAATTTGGGGAAGAACCTTGAAACCCTAGCCCCAATGTCTTCTTCTTCTTCTTTAGTTTTAGGGAGAGAGTTTAGAGAGAAGTAGAAGAGTTTTGATTTCAATTGGGGGTTGTGAATAATGACCAAAACTAATGAATTTAGACTTAAAAACCAATATATATTTAACCCTAAAATACCCAAAACACCCCCACTTAATTTGGACTTAAAAGGAAAAGTCCCAAAACTCCTCATTTAAATGGTCCCCGTTAGGGACCACGACCATCACTTCTTGGGTCGTGAAAGTGCACCACGGACCATGGTGTTGTCCATGGTGTTGGAGGCAGTAGCCCCTCTGTCGTGCACAAGCTAACCCTTGGCCAAGGCAAGAACATGGAGCCTTCCACGATTCGTGGTGAGGACCACGGTCCGTGGTGATGGCCTTGGTCATGACTTGGTCTTGTGGAGGCAAGGCCTTCAAGCCTTGGTGCCAAGTGACTTTCACGAGCCACCCCCCTCCCTTGTCAGGTGCACCATGGCCCGTAATGGTGCCCGTGGTGCCTTGGGCAATATATACTCCAAACGCCCCCAACTTCCATCCACGCCCACCTTCACGAGTCGTGAAGTGGACCATGACTCATGGTCCCTCTCGTGAAGGGTGAGGCAGTGTCTAGTACACTTGGAGGTCCCTCTCCCTTGGCAAAGGAAACTCCACGGATCCTCCCACTTGCCCGTGGTCATGACCACAAGCCATGGTGATGGCCGTGGAGGCAGTAGCTCCATGTTTGGGGCAGCCTTGGCCTTTTTCCTTGGCTTGCCCCTTTTTGCTTGGCACTCCTCCCTTAGGCCTTGACTCATAAACCCTCCCCTCCCATAGGACACCTAGATGGTCTACTAACATAGGGGAGTTTTATTTCAAACCTTATTTACATTACGTTTAGGCTCTAGTTCAATCCACCATTTTTGGGTTGTTACATACTTAATGCACAACAGCATGAGGAACAAACAATCATATAATTCATTTTCTTTCAAAAACATAAGTTTTCATGAACATGCATAACTTAAGGAGATCATGGGACACATAAAACACACATGACTCCCAAAACAAGGGACATCATGAGGAACTTTTCATCTCAATCTAGAGTAGGAGTAGAAGGAAAAAGATGAGGATAACGGGACATCATATCAGCCTCGGCCTCTCAAGTAGCACCCTCAACTAAATGATTCCTCCACTACACTTTTACGGAAGTAACTTCTTTATGTTTTCTACTTTTTAACTTGCCTACCCAAAGTATCAACCGGAACTTCCTCATAAGAAAAATTTCATCAAACCCCCAACCCTTCTAAGGGGATTATGGATGCTGGATCTCCAACACACTTCTTAAGCATAGAGACATGAAGCACTGGATGCACTGAATCCAACTCACTTGGCAAATCTAACTCATAGGCAACCTTACCAACGCGTTTTGAAATTTGGTATGGGCCTACATACCGGGGAATAAGCTCCCCTTCCTTACAAATTTCATAACACCCTTCATAGGTGAAATTTCCAAGTGGATCAAATCATGGACATTAGGGACACTCCACAACCTTGCTATCTAAGCACACCATCAACCATTTGGGAGAAAGCCTCAGCTAATTCCTTAAGAACCACTTCTCTCCAAGTCAACCATAATTGGATCAAGCACTTGCTTAGCTTTCACATTCATCACATAAGACGATACGGACCCATTGTGAACCAAACACCTCCCTTGGTGGAGTCTACTAATTGAACACCCTCTCGTTCCAACCTATGAACATCTCGAACCAACTCTTTCTTTTCTTCACTTATATGAGCCATACTACCCATAGACAACCTATTAAGAACATCCGCTACCACATTAGCTTTACCATTTTGAATAAGAACATGTCCCAACCCAACTCTAGAGGCATCAAAATACACCACAAAACCATTCGTACCTTCCGGCAAAGTCAACACCGGAGCACAAATTAGTCTATATTTTGACTCAAGGGAAATTTTCTCACAAGCATCCTACCAAATGAAATTAGCCTTCTTTTGGGTCGAAGCCGTCAACGGAGAGGCAATGGAAGAAAACCCATCAATAAACTTTCTATAATAATCGGCCAAACCCAAGAAGCTTCTACCTCAACAAACTTTCTTGAGTTAGAGGTCTTGGCCAACTCTTGACCATATCCGTCTTCTTAGGATCTACCTCAATACCCTTATTAGACACAATATGACCAAGGAAATCTACGAACTTTAACCAAAATTCACACTTGCTAAACTTTGGAAAAAGTTATTGGTCCTTAAGAACTTGCAACACAATCCTCAAATGGTCAATATGGTCATTCTCACTCCTTGAATAGATCAAAATGTCATCAATGCACACGATTACGAACATATAAAGGTATTATCTAAACACTCTATTCATCATATCCATAAATTCTGCCGGAGAATTAATCAACCCAAACTATATATTAAAATATTCATAATGACCATACTGGATTCTAAAAGTTGTCTTTTGAATATCATCCCCTCTCACCTTCAATTGGTGCTAACCCAATCAAAGATCAATCTTAGAGAAAACTAGCCCCTTCCAGTTGGTCAATACCAAAAATTTACTTCCCTTACCCTAACTAGGTGGTAAAAGCAACCTTTAGTCATCATCCTCCTAACCTTCATATAAATAACAACTCCTAGGCATAAGACTTTCCCCTTTCATTCTAATATAGGATTATTTGGGAACTTAAAACTTGACTGTAGGGTTCTACAATTAATAGAAGTATAATTGTAACACCCTGGAAACTAGTGAGTTTGACTAGTATGTTGTAGAGTCTTGTAGAGGAGTTTTGGAGTGTCGTATGAGGGTAAAAATCAAGGTAAATGGTTCCCGTACTTAGAATGACATGTTTAGGGGTTAAACGTCTGGGTATGACTCCCCAAGGACCACCCAAGGGGTCCTTGAGGAGGACCCCAACACTGCCCAAAGCTATCAAAACAGCTTGATCCACGACCCCTATTGATACCCCTTAGATCAACCTATGCCCCGTAGGTCATGGGTGTAGGTCAGACCTGAGTTGGCCTAAAAAATATGAATCTCTGACCCAAACCACGTCTAGTAGACCCATCCACGGTCCGTGGATGGGGGTCTCATAAATGCTGCCAATTTCCAACATTTTAGTTTTAAGTTGGTGATTAGGAATTAAATTAGTTAATTAATGAAGGTCTTAGGGGGTCGGTTAAGTAGTTAAATAACTACCTATAAATACCTAATAAGACCCTAAAACTAAGTCATTAGCTAATTCATCTTAGAACCCCAAAATTACTCTGAAGAAGTTCTCTCTCTAGAAGCAAGGAAGAAGAGGAAGTTGGGGCAGCAACTAGGTCGAGTTTTCTCCATTGATTCAAGATTGGTTTAGGGGTTTGATAAAAGGTATGTGAAGCTTAATCATCCATGGGTTCTTCCACCCATGGAGCCCCCATAGTTTCCCCTCAATTGTGAACACAAAAACCCAATTCTAGCTAGGGTTGTGATTGCATTGTGGGTAGGGTTTGGATGTGATTCCAATCTAGTGGATAACATCCAATTATGATTGATCTATCTTTTTTTTGTGATTTTATTATGAATTCATGTGATTTCTATGATGAACCCTAATCTAAATTGATGAATGTGATTTTTGTGGGTTTATGCCATTAGAGGCAATATTGAAGATTCTAAAGTGATCTCCCTATTTCAATGTATTGAATACTAATTGATCATAGTTAGGATCATCTAATCATGAATTGAAATAGAATTTATTGAATTGGAAGGATCTTGACTTGTAAAGTTAGAATTGAACCTTTATGAATCAAGTATGACTAGAATCACCTTCTAATGAACAATGTGATTGAATAGTTTGTAATTTAGACGTGGATCATGATAGAATGAAGTTAAGCTTGAAAGTAGGGATTGTATCCGTCATTATTAGGGCTTTGGGGGTAAAGTCAATATGAGGTGCTATTGATTGAGTGTTCTCTTTCTCTTATACAATTACACATGACCAAGCCAGGAGAATCACGTTCTCTCACATAGAAGGATTCTAGGTTTAATTAAAGACCTAAAATGAATCAAAGCTTGTTAGACTAGAATAGATTGAAGTTGGGATATATGATCCCTTCATGTGTAGCTTGACTTGGCAAGACAAAACCAAGGTAGGATAGCTTGAAGTTGAGGCTTGTGTTTCCTTCATGTATAGTTTGGCTTTGTAGGATAAGTCCAAGGTTGATGGCTTGGGATGGAGAATCTATACTCTCCTAAGGGATAGCATGACCTAGCAATGTAGAATGTATTTCATGGTAGCATGAATTAGTAGTAATCATGATAGCCTAGGATTAGGATTTACACTCTCCTATGGGTAGCTTGAACTAGCATTGTTAGGATGCATTCATGATAGCTTGACTTGGTTTGGCAAAGTCCATTTCATGGTAACTTTGGGATAAAGGACTTATACTCTCCTAAGTGTAACTTAGGATTGAGGATCTATACTCTCCTAAGGGTAGCTTGACTTGCATTGTAAGATACATTTCAAGGTTATCTTAGGGTTGAGAATCATATTCCCCTATGGATAGCTTGCATTTGTAATCTAGTACAATTGTAAGGGTAACATGACTTTGTTGGTTTAGGACTATTTCATCGTAACTAGGATAGGACACTTGTACGTTTCCTAGAGTAGCTTGGACTTGCATGTTAGTGTGTCTTCCAAGGTAGTTAGCTTAGCTTAACCTAGTTATGTTAGTAAGATGATAGCATGGACTAGCCTATTAGAGGGTTATTCCTTGGATAGGTTGGACTAGTATGATAGTAGGTCTTCATGGTAGCTTTATTTAGCATAGTAAGGTCATGTTAGTTGTATTATTAGCTTAGTTTAGCCTAGTAGGGTGCTATTCCTTGGTAGCCTTGAATTGATGTCTTGTGCTCATTCATGTGTGATGACTTGCCTAGTATTAAATAGAGAAGTACCTTATATGAATAGAGGCAAATTGACTAGAGGGATTAGTCCCCAACTAGTGAACATTCATGGTAGTCTAAAGAAGTGCTTAATGTGGGTAGTAGTATGGGATGCTACCTACACATCGCACAAGTATGACTTGAGGCTAGTTGTGAAGGGTTCTCTTATGTAGTATGACTTAGCTTGGGTTTTGGCCATAGTTTCCTTCCAAGATATAATTGACTAAGGTGGTAGTTCCCTTGTCTATATGAAGATAGCTTATAGTAAGACCACAAGTTGGGTGAATATGACTAAGATGATTTCAAGGCTATGCTTAGTGTGAAGGGTAGTATGGGATGTCTTTCATGCATTGCGCAAGTGTGTCTTGAGGTTCCTTAGAATTATGGTGCCCTTATGGTAGAAAGACTTATGACTTAACCATGCACATAGACTATGATTAAGATGACTAAAAAGGGATACTTGGCTTGGGTGGTATTATGGGATGCTATTCTTGCGTTGCACTTGTATACTATTGAGGTTACTTGAGAACGGTGCTATTACGGTATGGATGACCAAGGGTTAATTATGCTCATTAACTATGTCTAATGTTGACTTATGTTTATATGATGCTTATGTTGGAGACCGCCATGACTATGTTATTATCTCCTATGCTTATGTCTTATGTTGACTCACCATTTGAGATGCTCTTATGATGTTGTGCTAGCTTTCATACTTGGTACATTTTGTACTAACACATATTGCCTACATTCTAACCAAATGTAGGGTTGGAGGCTTGAGTTGCTTTGTAGGCTAGGTTTCAAAGATCTAGAAGAGTTGAAGATCTTAGTGACTCCTCATAGCTTCGAGGACAACATCCACTTTACCTTTATGTCATTTCTTTATCCTCTTAGACGAATGTATAGGCTGTGTCCCAAGAGTTTATTCTAAAAGTTATAGTTGATGGTTTGAGACAAAGAGTATAGAAAGACTTCCGCTTGTTGCTTTTATGAAATATGGTTTCGATTGTAAAAGTTTCAAATTGTTCCATACTTTATACATATTACCTATGTGATGATGCAAAGCGCTTGTATTAGACTCCTTCGGGATCGAGTACTCTATCTTACATCTAGGGGCTACCCCTTGGTCGTGACAAACTTGGTATCAGAGACGAAGGTTTTGGGATAAATTTTAGGATATCTCAAACCACGTCTATGTAGAGTCTTATTCATAGGTTTGAGTCACGACACATTGTATGAATAGGAGGCTATTGGATGCTTAGGAAAAAACTCACTTCTTCATTCTCCAAGTCGTGCCATATATCTATAAGCTCTCTCTTATCCCTTATCCGATGGTTTTTAGGATGTGACTATTAGGAGGGTTTATGCTAGAAGGAGTAAGGGAGAATGGTTGGTTCAAATGCCAATTATGTCTATGTGACTTGATGAGACTTGAGATGATTGACTTTGAAGTTCTTTTTAGTATGCATGATGTTTAGAAAAGTTTGTGTAGGCTTACTCCCAAGTGGGGGATAGTGTGCCTATCTAGCGAGGTTATTGTGTGGTTATGTCTAGTTGTTGGTAGAACCCAACTTAGCTATGATGGGTTTTGAGGTATTTTGATAGATTGGTTAAATAGGGTGTTTGAGTAATGCCTAAATGGGTTGAGTGAATAGACTCCTCTAAGAAGGGTAGAAGTGTAATTCACCATGGTTTGGGATCACTTTGTGTGGTGGTGTAAAATATAAGTGATGTTCATGAATTAGAGTTCCTAGAAATGTTCACCTTGAGAGGTGTGGTGAGTATGAGAAGTTTAGTCCCGGTTTGTTAGTCTCATGTGAGATCTTGAGTGGGGTTAGTAAGATTGCTTGTGAGCTTTAGTTGCTTAGTGAGTAGCTCTCTAATTTAGTAGTACCAGTAGAGGTCTTGGACCGGCAAGTCAAGAAATAGAAGAACAAGGCAGTTGTTCCATAGATTGATAAGGAGTGTTCTTTAGTAAAGAATATAGTTAGGAGTGCTACTTCGGAGGCCAAGGGCCAATGAGATGTTCTGATGTCCTCATTCTTTCCTTTTACTCTCATTCAAGCTTGCGATGATAAGTTCCTCTTGATTTGCTTTTATGTGAGGTCATGTGTGAATAGTATGTTTCCATGATCCTCTTATGTGATGCATGTTCATTCAATCTTAGGTCTTGTTAGAAATAACTTTTATGCATTGTTTCCTCATATTGTAATGCATTTGAATAAGATTTGCATATAGACTTCATGAATTGATTATGAGCATGCCTTAGTGGTTGGAGGGTTTCTCCTTGAATAGATGTTTTTATGAGAAGTTTCATTTTAGGCTCCATGAGGGTGTGATGAGCATGTTTTAGCTAGGAGATGTTAGTTCCTCATTGAAAATGAGTAGATATAGGATTTGATGCATTTTGGGTTGGTAGAAGTAGTTCCTACTCCCTTGTGTTGCATTGTATGTGTTTTGCTTGGAATGGAAGTTTCTTCCTTGATAATGTGCATTAGATGTAGTACATGCATAATGGGATGCTAAGTTAGAGTTTAGACTTTATAAAGTGTTTAAAGTATCATTCGAGGACCAATGTTCCCAAGTGGGGGATATTGTAACACCCCGGAAACTAGTGAGTTGAACTAGTGTGTTGTAGAGTCTTGTAGTGGAGTTTTGGAGTATCGTATGAGGGTTAAAATCAATATAAATGGTTCCCATACTTAGAATGACATGTTTAGGGGTTAAACGTCTGGGTACGACTCCCCAAGGACAACCCAAGGGGTCCTTGAGGAGGACCCCAACACTGCCCAAAAAGCAGTAAAAACAGATTGATCCACGACCCCTATTGACGCCCCTTAGATCAACCTACGCCCTGTAGGTCATGGGCGTAGGTCAGACCTGAGTTGGCCTGCAAAATATTAGTCTCAGACCCAAACCACGACACCAAACCACGTCCAGTAGACCCATCCACGGTCCGTGGATGGGTGTCTCGTAGATGCTGCAATTTCCAGCTTTTTAGTTTTAAGTTGGTGATTAGGAATTTAGTTAGTTAATTAATTAAGGGCTTAGAGGGTAGGTTAAGTAGGTAAATAAATACCTATAAATACCTAATAAGACCCTAAAACTAAGTCATTAGCTCATTCATCTCAGAGCCCCAAAATTACTCTGAAGAAGTTCTCTCTCTAGAAGCAAGGAAGAAGAGGAAGTTGGGGCAGCAACTAGGTTGCGTTTTCGCCATTGATTCAAGATTGGTTTAGGGGTTTGATAAAAGGTATGTGAAGCTTAATCATCCATGGGTCCTTCCACCCATGGAGCCCCCATAGTTTCCCCTCAATTGTGAACACAAAAACCCAATTCTAGCTAGGGTTGTGATTGCATTGTGGGTAGGGTTTGGATGTGATTCCAATCTAGTGGATAACATCCAATTATGATTGATCTATATTTTTTTAGTGATTTTATTATGAATTCATGTGATTTCTCTGATGAACCCTAATCTAAATTGATGAATGTGATTTTTGTGGGTTTATGCCATTAGAGGCAAAATTGAAGATTCTAAAGTGATCTCCCTGTTTCAATGTATTGAATACTAATTGATCATAGTTAGGATCATCTAATCATGAATTGAAATAGAATTTATTGAGTTGGAAGGATCTTGACTTGTAAAGTTAGAATTGAACCTTTATGAATCAAGTATGACTAGAATCACCCTAATGAACAATGTGATTGAATAGTTTGTAATTTAGACATGGATCATGATAGAATGAAGTTAAGCTTGAAAGTAGGGATTGTATCCATCATTATTAGGGCTTTGGGGGTAAAGTCAATATGAGGTGATATTGATTGAGTGTTCTCTTTCTCTTATACAATTACACATGACCAAGCCAGGAGAATCATGTTCTCTCACATAGAAGGATTCTAGGTTTAATTAAAGACCAAAAATGAATCAAAGCTTGTTAGACTAGAATAGATTGAAGTTGGGATATATGATCCCTTCATGTGTAGCTTGACTTGGCAAGACAAAACCAAGGTAGGATAGCTTGAAGTTGAGGCTTGTGTTTCCTTCATGTATAGTTTGGCTTTGTAGGATAAGTCCAAGGTTGATGGCTTGGGATGGAGAATCTATACTCTCCTAAGGGATAGCATGACCTAGCAATGTAGAATGTATTTCATGGTAGCATGAATTAGTAGTAATCATGATAGCCTAGGATTAGGATTTACACTCTCCTATGGGTAGCTTGAACTTGCATTTTTAGGATGCATTCATGGTAGCTTGACTTGGTTTGGCCAGGACCATTTCATGGTCGCTTTGGGATAGAGGACTTATACTCTCCTAATTGTAGCTTATGATTGAGGATTTATACTCTCCTAAGGGTAGATTGACTTGCATTGTAAGATGCATTTAAAGGATAGCTTGAGTTAGGTTAGTCATGGAAGCTTGGGATTGAGGACTCATACTCTCCTAAGGATAGCTTAGGGTTGAGTATCATACTCCCCTATGGATAGCTTGCATTTGTAATCTAGTACACTTGTAAGGGTAGCATGACTTAGTTGGTTTAGGACTCTTTCATGGTAGCTAGGATAGGACACTTGTACCTTTCGTAGAGTAGCTTGGACTTGCATGTTAGTGTCTTCCAAGGGTTCTCTTATGTAGTATGACTTAGCTTGGGTTGTTGCCATAGTTGCCTTCCAAGATATGATTGACTAAGTGGTAGTTCCCTTGTCTATATGAAGATAGCTTATAGTAAGACCAAAAGGAGGGTGAATATGACTAATATGATTTCAAGGCTATGCTTAGTGTGAAAGGTAGTACGGGATGCCTTTCGTGCATTGCACAAGTGTTTCTTGAGGTTCCTTAGAAGTATGGTGCCCTTATGATAGAAAGACTTATGACTTAACCATGTACATAGACTATGATTAAGATGACTAAAAAGGGATATTTGGCTTGGGTGGTATTATGGGATGCTATTCTTGCTTTGCACCTGTATACTTTTGAGGTTACTTGAGAATGGTGCTATTATGATATGGATGACCGAGGGTCAATTATGCTAATTAACTATGTCTAATGTTGACTTATGTTTATATGATGCCTATGTTGGAGACCGCCATGACTATGTTATTATCTATTATGCTTATGTCTTATGTTGACTAACCATTTGAGATGATCTTATGATGTTGTGCTAGCTTTCATACTTGGTACATTTTGTACTAGTGCATATTTCCTACATTCTAACCAAATGTAGGTTTGGAGGCTTGAGTTGCTTTGGAGGCTAGGTTTCAAGGATCTAGAAGAGTTGAAGATCTTGGTGAGTCCTCATAGCTTCGAGGACAACATCCACTTTACCTTTATGTTCTTAGACTGTTGTAGGGGCTTTGTCCCAAGAATTCATTCTAAAAGTTGTATTAGATGGTTTGAGACAAAGAGTATAGAAAGACTTCCGCTTTTTGCTTTTATGAGATATGATTTCAATTGTAAAAGTTTCAAATTGTTCCTTATTTTCAACTCTATTACCTATGTTATGATACAAAGGGCTTGTATTAGACCCCTTCAGGATCGAGTTAGCCGTTTTACGTCTAGGGGTACCCCTGGGTCGTGACACTAACAAGAGTACCAACAATCTCCACTAAGGATAAAATCAAGGCCTAGCATATCAAGTCTAACAAGTCATAAGATACAAAGCAACACCGAAACCTAACAAAGCATAAAACACATACCGGTAGCCACATCTGGAGGACACTCTTTTCACCTCTAGCTTGGAGAGCATAAGATCTACCTTGCTTTGGAGCCCTAGAACCCGAACCAATAGGATGAGCTTGCTTACCATCTCTCCCTTTTTCCTTAAGCATCAGGCAATCTCTCATCTTGTGTTCACTCTTGCCACAACCATAGAAACCATCTATGTCGGCTAGGAACCTACCATAGTGCTTCATTCCATACTTAGTACAAGTAGGCTTAAGCAACAAAGATTCACTATTACTTCTTCATTGAGGCTTAGGATAGATACCCTCTTTTTGTTATACCTATGAGCATTGGGGAAGCCTTGATTGGAAAGCCTTTGTCGAGTTCTAGGTTGACCATGTCTATCAGATATAGTAATAGAGAAGTTTCCATCACCGGTCCTAGCCCTTTTTACCTCCCTACACTTTTCCTTGAGTTTCTTTTCTTCAATCCATTGATCTTAAGTCATAAAGCGAGAGATATCCATATCATGATAAAGTATAGCTGTACGACATTGTTTTACTACCAAGTTGGACACGCCCAACACAAACTTACTCATCCTCAACCTACGGTCGTCCAGTATAGATGGAGCCTACCTCGACAACCGAGTGAACATCCAAGCATATTCGTTAACACTCATTTTATCTTGCCAAAGGTTAATAAACTCAAGTACCATAGCCTATATCATATCCAAAGGGCAAAGCCAATCAACAAAACCATTCGTAAACCTTTTCCACTCCATGGTACCCACTTCTACCGGCCTCGCTTCTTTCCATTAATTGAACCAAATCTTATCAATACCTTTCAATTGGTAAGCGGTCAATTCCGCCTTCTCTACCGAAGTCACTCCCACAAAGTCCAACAACTTAGAGATCTCATCTATAAACTCTTGGGGATCTTCCTCCTTCTTTGACCCACAAAATTCCAGAATTTCTATCCCGGCCTGAGTCAACAATGGAAAACCAAACCTAAACTTCTCATTAGTCACTTGATCGGTCAAAGGATAAACTAGAACTTGAGCATCTTGAGGAGGAGCTCCTTGATCAATCTTGTCTCCTTTAATTCCACTAGTGAAAGCTCCTTGAGTAGTTATTGTCACACCCCATTTTTGCGCAAAGAGGCAGAAGGGGTTTTCCAATTTAAGTGACGATATTGATTTAGGGATTATTTTTATTTGTACAGAGTCGCCCCTTGGAGTTGAGTTATGGTGTTCCAGGTCACCTTTTTGTTTAATCCCCTAATCAAAAGGAAATGACTCTTTATTTTTGGTCTGCGAAGTAGAAATTTGGGAAAGGAATTTTGTTGACCGAGAGGAAGGTATTAGGCATCCCTCGAGTCTTGTGGTTCTACCACGGTCACTATTGTTGACTTATACTTCAAAATAATTTTTGGATTTATTAATCCAAGCCATGACTTGTTCACATTTTTATTGTTGAACTTTTATTTGGTCTTAACCTAGATGCATAGCCGCATTGTTGGTCTTGACATTTAGAGGTATAATTTCCTTCTTCGCATCGCACCTAATAATTTTGTCTATAAGTCGTGCTTTAAATTTTAAAAAGTTGATTATATTTTAGATAAATGTAACAACCCTAAAAATGAACTAGTGAAACTAGAGCCTATCGTGTGTGTGTTTGAGTTTGTCTTGAGGTTTGTGGTTGTTTTATGTTGTTTCGAGTCATGGTTGAGGGTTTTAGGGGTTAAAGGTCAAGGTACGACTCCCCATGGACAATCCTAAGGGTCCTTGAGGAGGACCCTAAGCTTAACCCCCAAGGCTGCCCCGTTTGATGAATGTTGGCCAAAGTTTGGTGACCTACGGAAGTGGTCCACGCCAACGTAGATGGCCTCCATAGGTCAAGGGGACCCAAACAAAGCCACATCCCCAATTGACGGATGACCAGTACGGTCCGTCAACCCATCCGAGGTCTGTGGATGGTGGTCCTTCAATTGGACCTGGTTGGCTGGCAAGGACACGGCCAAGCTAGGGGTGAGTTGGTAAATTCACCCCAAGTCTTTTTAAGTGCTTGGACGGCTATTTTGGGTTTATTTAGGTATTTTAAGAGTATTAAAAGAATAAAATACTATTTTAGATTTCATTCTTCAATTCTCCCCAAATCAAAACTCCTCCCTCTCAAAGTATCTTCTCTCTAGATCTCCATTGAAGACCGAGAGAAGAAGAAGACTTAGGGCTTGAAGAGGAAGGCTATTGGGTAGATTTTCGTGGGATTGTTCAAGATAAAGGTATGGTGATCCTTCATCCAGAGTTATATTTCATCCTAGAGTCAATTTTGAAGAAGTTTTCAAGGTTTTCAAGTTTCTCAAAAACCCTAGGTTTTACTCGATCTCATGGGCTCTTGCATGAAACGGTTTCAAATGATAAATTATGATTATATTGATGTTTAATTGATGATTTAAGATTAAAATACTCTATGAACCCATGATTTCTCTCAATTCCTAAATTGTGCCTTATGAAGTGGGTTTGTTGATTATGAAGGAATGTTGATGAATTTATGCGTAGACTGATTTAGCTTGTTGAATTGTATCATCATCTATGCCTAATTATGGTGAATTTTTGGTGAATTGAGGATTTGCGATCATAGCCTTGAAAGGGCAAGTTAGACCTAATTTCATGTTAAAATAGAATTGTGCTTGAATTTTTAGACCACTTGAAAGGTAAAGGTGTTGACTTACTATGTACATTGTGATCATGGCATTGGATGCAGAGTATGAGGGATTGAAGTATTATCATGATTTTGTATATATGAATGTCATGTGAAGGATGTACATGTGGTTTCAATGAATGAATGATGATCATGACTAGAAGTTAATTATGTTAGGATTGGAGGTTGTCTCTCTACTAACACACTTGAATGAAGAACGAATGAGGTTCAATGGTAATGTTAATCCTTAAGTACTTATTGAAAGGCTATTCTCAATTGTACTCTAATGAATGCTAATGATGTGTTGATTGAAGGGATATTCTCAATCTTGCACTAACGAACGATAATGGGATTCTTAGATTAAAGGCTATTCTCATCATTGAATGTATGAGCTATCGAATGAAAGAATGTTGGGTTGAGATGGATGCCTTCACATGAGTTGAGGCGGGGTATCCAGTAACAATCTCTTATCCCTTAATGAAATAAATGTTCCTCTACGGGAATGTGGGCTAAGCACCGAGAGGATATTGAATGAGATGGAAGCTCTCACGTAAGTTGAGGCGTGGTTTCTAGTAGAAATATCTTGAGATGGATGCCCTAACATGAGTTGAGGCTGGGTATCTAGTAGCGTTCTCCTTGTCCTTGAACTATGTGCCAACAGAGGATAGCTAGTGGATCCACTTAAGCTAAATACCGGTCTTTCTTACGCAAGTTGACCACCTTCTACGGTGTGGAGTTACATGACACCGGATTCCATGATCAATCTCTCATGGTCTATGTCAGTTAAACGCTTATTCCCATTATGTGAGATATGCATTATAGTTTCTTGAGGAGTTCTATGAAGTGTGGGTAGTAGTATGGGATGCTATCCATACATGGCACAAGTAGGCTTCAAGAGGGCTATAGTGAGTTCTCTAAGTCTTAATGACTATTGTATGAAAGTTCTCTAAATGAAGGTAATAAAGAATGTTGATTTGAATGTCTAATGTAATGATGCATGTTATACTTGGATTGTATTATTAGTTACTTCCTTATTATGAGTTATTGTATTTGAATGAGCCTTGCCTATGGTGACTTAAAATGAGTACTTAGTGTGAGTAGTAGTATGGGATGCTACTTGACATTGCACAAGTATGACTTAGGGGTTGTCTTAGGTGATGGTCCTTATGTGATGAAATAACTTGTTAAAGGTTTAGGTCTCTTTTGTGTGAGTATTTTTGGAAATGGTAAGTTCACTTTTGGTCACCTTAATGTGGTACGTTGGTGTGGATGGTGGTATGGGACGCTATCCATACATTGCACAAGGTATAGCGTGAGGGTTACTTGAGGTGAAGGCTAAATGTAAAGGGATAGAGTTTCATGTTGATATTGTTCAAATGTGATGTTATGACTAGGATGATGATTATATTTGTACGTGATGTCTCTTGTGCTATTGTTCATGATATTTCTAAAAAGTGGCACCATGCATGGTTTCTAACATAAAAAGTTCCTTTTTAAAGCATATTTTTGTATGGTCATCATACTTAGTACATTTTGTGTGCTAACCCATTCTTCTATGTGTTTACTACAAAGTGTAGGTTCCGGTCAGTAATTGCTTCTACCTAGATTGAAGTTCTTGGATTGCTATTCTTCCAAGAATCAATTGGTACGTCCTCATAGTTCGAGGACAAGGGTAATTCTAGAAGTTTCTTTCTTTTCATGTAATAGACTACTTAGAATTCTACTGTAAAAGGGCCATGTCCCTATATTGTTAAAGATTGTGTCTATGATAGCCATGTGAGATATAGACTTCCACTTGTGTTTTAATAAATTTCTTTAGATTATATGGTTTTTAAATAAAAATTTGTAATTTCGTACTATTTTTAATACCTATTCGATGAATGAATGTTATGAGGCTTGTATAAGACCCTTTCGGGGTCGAGTACGCCGTGTTACGACTACGGAGTTCTCTCGGGTCGTGACAAACATGGTATCAGAGCACGAGGTTTTGGGAATGTTTTTTAGGTTGAAGTCTCACAATCCACGTCTAGTAGAGTCTTGTTTATCGGTGTGAGTCGCGACACATCTATGAGTGATAGGCTATAGGACATTAGAAAGTTACACTTCTATCATATTCTTGAAGTCGTGCCTTAGAGTTTAGTTCTATAAGTGTCCTTTTCCTAATCTTTCTCTTATTTTTATAGGATATGAATACAAGGGCTAACCCAAAGAGGGAGGAAGAGGAGAATGTGGATGGGGGAGTTCCTCCTCACGGTCCAAAAGGTAACAAAGTTCCTCTAGGCAATCAAGAGAATGAAGTTCTGGTGGTTTCCCCGACCATGACTAATGAGAATATTAGGTCAGCTTTTCTAACCTTAGCCCAAGCCATGAAGGCTCAAGTGAATCGGGATGTGGGGCCTAGGGTGAATGCTAATGAGAGTACCATGGCCTCAAGGTTGAGAGACTTTGTGAGGATGAATCCTCCTATTTTCCTTGGCTCTAAAGTGGGAGAGGATCCCCAAGAATTCTTGGATGAAGTATATAAGATAGTCAATGTTATGGGAGTATCTTCTAGGGAGAAATCGGAGTTGGCTTCCTATCAATTGAAAGATGTGGCCCAAGTGTTGTTCACTCAATGGAAGAGAAATAGGCCTTTAGAAGCGGGTCCTATAAAATGGGAGGACTTTAAGATAGCTTTTCTTGGTAGGTAGTTTCCCCGTGAGAAGAGGGAGGTTAAGGTGGAGGAGTTCATAAACCTTAGGAAAGGTAGTATGAGTGTGGAGGAGTATTCCTTGAAGTTTACATTATTGTCTAAGTATGCTCCATCTTTGGTGTCCAACCCTAGAGATGAGATGAGTGGCTTTGTGACCGGTGTGTCTGACCTTGTTAAGGAAAAGTGTCGTACGGCGATGCTTTATGATGATATGAATATTTCTAGATTCATTGTGTATGTTCAATCTATTGAGGAGTTCAAACTTTAGAGGAAGAGTAGAGAGTTAAAGAGGGGTAGATCCGATGAACAAGGTCAACCTAAGTCCAAAAAGAGGTTCTCCAACCAAGATTCTTCAATGGTGAACAATGATAGGGTGTCTAACCCTAATTCCCAAAGAGGGAGTGGAAGTGGTTCTTTTTTTGAGAGGTCTAGACGTTCCAAGTGTGGGAAGCAACATTTGGGTAAGTGCCTTGCCGACACGGATTAGTGCTTTGGGTGTGGAAAGAAGTGTCATAAGATGAGGGATTTCCCAACACTCATGGAAAAAGGAAGGGAGGATAAACAAGCTTCTTTTGGTGGCCCATATCCTAATGCTCCAAATAGAAACCATTTCTATGTGCTTCAAGCTAACAAGGACAAAGGAGCTAATCCGGATGAAGGTACTGGTAAGATATAGTTCCTTTTTGTTGTGATGAGAACCTTTTGTTGTTTCATGATAGCCTTAGTTGGGTTTTCTCCTAAGTGGGGGATGGTTTGTGAATAGTAAGGTTGTTGAGAGTGGTGATGTCCTTATCTCTTTCCTTCTATTCCAATTCAAACTTGAGACCAAGAGTTCCTTGTAGCTTGTAGTATGTTTTGGAGTCATGTGTGAAGTTGAGTTTCCACGGTCGCCTTATATTATGGATGTTCTTGCTGCATTCTTGTTTATATGAGAAAATGAATTTTCAAAATTGTGTTCCTCATGTTGATATGCATTTCTGATGAGTTGCATAAATATTTTATGAGTTGACTTGTTGAGCATGCTTAAATGTGTTCTTGAAAGAGTTGCATAATTGTCACGACCCGGGATCACCCCCTAGTCGTAACCGGCGTACTTGACCTCGAAGAGGTCTAATACAAGCCTCTTAGCATTCATTCATCGCATAGACACTAAAACCATAAGGAATTAAAAACTTTCTTTACCAAGAAAACATTTCATTAAAAAAAACAATAGCAAGCGGAAGACTTTCTAGACTTTATACATCATGTCTCAAAACCATCTAATACTTTAAAGTACAAAATTCGGGACCAATCTCATACACAACTTAAACAACACTAAAAAGACATAAAAGAACATATGGGGTATTGTCCTCGAATATATGAGGACTCACCAAGTCTTCATCTTCAACACTTAGAAACCTATCAAATAGCCATGACATGTCACCCATCTCCAAATCCCTACACTTTAGTCAAAAAGGGAAAGAAAGGGGTTAGCACAATTAAGTACTAAGTATGGAAGCCATGCAAAAACATGCTAAAAGGGACGTTT
>NC_064283.1:43972959-43974333 GCF_019186545.1 Solanum stenotomum | reverse complement strand
CAAGCATACAACCATATAATCAATACACATAATAAGGAGGAACATCAACTCCACATAGAAAGTCCCACACAACTTCATGTGATTCAAGAAAGTAGGCACAACATCTACTAACTCCTTATGCATCATCTTTATCTTTTCTTATTTCTCATTTCATTTCATTGGAGGTACTTCCTTCTCCAAATCATCTCATGCTCATCATAACATCAAAGGACACAATATGCAATTTTCTCATTAAAGCACATCATGCAACCTTCTCCAAATCTCAAGTAAGCATGCTCACATTATCACCTCATAAAGCAAATAGACAACTTATGCTAATTGAACATTATGCAACTTTCTCATAGAAGCACTCTACGCAACATCATCATAGATACAAGATAACATGAGGAACAAAATTTATGAAAACTCATTTTCTCATTTAATCAAGAATTCATTTAAAACATGCATGACATAAGGAGACCATGGAAAACTCTTTTTCACATAAGACTTCAAAACAGAATCCAAGCTTCTAGGAACTCTTTGTTTTAGGCTTGAGTAAGCACATAAAGAAGTAGGTAAGGATATCAACACTTCTCAACAACTTCACTACTCAACATACCATCAATCTCACCAAAACTATTCTTACCCAACTCTTTAATTCACTAAACCTCTTGTAATGAAAACATCCTTCAAGCCTAACTCATAGACATCAACCACACTTAAAGACCTTATCATCGAACCACATATATCCCCCACTTAGGAGAAACTCTTACTAGTTCTTTCAAATTCACCTCCTTCCATCCTAAGGTCAGATCAAAACAACACTAGGCTTTTATACTCATTACACCTAGCATTTCTAAATCACCACATATTTCACAAATTCCTTCAACACACCACAAAACTTCCTCATGACTAAGCTGGATACTACCAACAACACACATAACCAAGGGAATCCCATTCATACTAAAGTCATCACCACAATCTTTCACCTCACACCTACTAAGTCACCAAGTCATAGTTGGCATCACAACCAACATGCACTCTCCCTCAATCCTTGCAACATTAAACTTCCTCAAAGGTTACACTCAAATGACCATCACCTACGGAACAAGGGAAGACATTATAGAGAGAAAGTCCATAGCACGACTAAAAGAATGAAGAAGTGAAACTTTCTTAGCACCCAATAGCCTCCTATTCATAATGTGGCGCGCTTCACATTATGAACAAGACTCTACTAGATGTGGTTTTGAGACAACCTAAGACCATCCCAAAAACCTGGCTCTGATACCAAGTTTGTCACGACCCGGGATCACCCCCTAGTCGTAACCGGCGTACTCGACCTCGAAGAGGTCTAATACAAGCCTCTTAGCATTCATTCATCGCATAGACACTAAA
>NC_064283.1:43970860-43972549 GCF_019186545.1 Solanum stenotomum | reverse complement strand
TATGGAAGCCATGCAAAAACATGCTAAAAGGGACGTTTATTGGAGAAACATGCTTTTATGCCATTTGGTAAAACGTCAAGAAAAAAAATACAAGTATAAGAGTCACAATATCCAACCATAACCAAGATACAAGTCATTAACCACTTTAGCACATACTCCACACATAACCCATTCCTTCACCTTAAACCATCCACCTCAAGTAACCCTTGGACAACACTTTGTGCAATGTATGGATAGCGTCCCATACCACCATCCGCACTAAAGCATCATCCTAAGGCCACCAAATGTGAACTTACCACTTATCATGCTTCATATCACAAGCCATCATGCACAACTAGTACCAATGTACAATACATGAACATAATTGACAAGTAAGCCTTTTCATCATTTCTTGACCTCTATCTCAAGTTACCCAAAGCCACACTTAAGTGAAACATGAAGTGACCGCCCATACAATCTTTTCATATACACCTAAGTGTTCCTAAGGGTTACCATAGATAAGGAAATTTACCATTACAATATAACATACTAAGTCAATGTTCACATATAAAACCATAGCTAACCGTATCTATCCTCAACATATATTCATATACAACCCATGCTTAACTTTAAAGGAACACATGTCATTTCATTACCATAGGACCTCTACCTAATATAACCTTAAGACACACTTGAGTAAGACAAGAAGTGACCGCCCATACAATCTCTTCAAGCACACTTAATTGTTCCTCAATATTACCTTGGATAAGGACATTTCCTTTACAACATAACATCAATAGACCAACATTCTTTAAGAAACCATTTTTGGAGACATTCAAGCACATAAGGGGACTTTCACATAATAGTCGTTAGACTTAGGGAACTCACTTTAGTATTTTCAAAGCCTACTCATGCCATGTGTAGATAGCATCCCATACTACTACCTACACGTTGTAGAACCTATCCAATAACTAGAGTGCGCATCCCACATGATGGGAATAGGCATAACCGACATAGGCTATACTAGCTAGGTATGGAATCCGGAGTCTATCCTACTCCGTGGAGGTTGTTCTACTTGCCAAAGGTAGAACTAGTAAGCAACCCATGTAGGCACATGGTTTAGGGGATGTCCAAGGAAGTTCATTGTGCCTAATATCATACTCAACTAGGCCACCTTCCTAACCACATCCACTCGGTGCTAGCGTTGTTTCCCATAGATTATTCAATCACATATGTACTTAGAAAAGGTTCCTTTTCTAGTGCAACCAACTCATAGTACCTCTTCCCAAGAAAGGCCCCATTTCTTAGTCATGGCCAATCAAGGTTCATAAGGATAGCTCATTAAATCCCCCTGGAAGGGTGCCTTAGGCCTATCGATTTTTCATTAAGGGTGCCTTAAGCCTGCCGGTCCAAGGTTCATCATTTAACACATGAGAAGGGCTACCACCATTAGGTCTACCGATTTCATCGTTTTACATTTACTTAGGAAAGCTAGACTTATGAAAGGGCACCATTTCTTAGTTTTGCCGATTCAAGTCTTGGCCTAGAATTCATCTTTTAGCATTTATAGAAAGGACACCATTTCTTAGTTCTGCCCATTTCACACATTCATGCATTCAAGACTTTAAGTAACAAGGAGGGACACTTTAGTCTACCAACCAAGTCACAACATTTTCATTTAAGGATACTTCATAATCCAACATCATTTCA